>NC_086330.1:374468258-374592480 GCF_032445375.1 Bacillus rossius redtenbacheri
TCCCCAAGATAAAATTTATCTTGCTCAATATCAATATTATGCATGGTTATATTATTATTTTAATTATTGAATGATGTTTAACACTAGAACTCCCAAGGCGGTCATTTTGACCTCTAGCGATTTTGTTTTTATTTTAATTTCTAAAGATTTCGCATCTGAGTGATGCGCTTTTATGACTTTTCCTAAATCATAGTTTTGTTCTAAAAATCCATAATTTATCAATAATTGGTTCACTTGCAACTAAGATATTTTATGTTATACCTCGAACTCCCACAGCGGTCATTTTGACCTTCCGAAAAAAAAATTCAAAAATAGCTGCTTTGAGTTATGCAATTGAATAAACCTTTTTCTCATCTTCTACACGAGTATATTATGTGCACATACAGGTTATTTAACAATATTTTGCTAGAATAAATATTATTTAATGTGGGTTTATATAGGCCCACATAAATAATTTCCTTTATATTTTGTGTGTGCAGCTGTGTGCATATCAATTGTTTTCTTATCATCACGCATGTGCTCTACATTTGCGCATGTCGTAACAAAATGATGCCAAGTCCTTGACTTCTACCTATATCGTATTTCTTGTTCGGTAGAAGCTGGGTTTGTACTTTGGTATGGGTTGGTATGAATGCATTTCTTTTGTTCGCATTCTTACTCCCCTTCAGTGAAAATATTGGCTGCCTTGTGCATGAGTCATCATTGTTGTTCACCACTGCAGAGTGAATCATCTCTGTAAAGAGAGAACACGCATATCAGTAGTCTGGGTAACAGTATAGTTTCGCAATGAAGTAGGTCTTGGGTGTGAATTCCATTGGCGCTGTTGCTGTGTGTGTTTTACTGAACATTTATAATGAACCGACATAAACTCACACTAGAACAAGCTTTGCAGTATTTGCAAGACCTTCCTGAAGATCAATCTGAATGCAGTGACTTGCTTGAGAGTGATGAAGATTACATTCCGAATAATAGTGACTCAACTGGAAGTGAAGAAATCGATGAACCAGATGACCTTGTGTTTGAGAAAACTTCTATAGTCGCAGCTAATTCATCTAGATGTATCACTGGTAAGTAAAATAATTTTATTGAATAAAGTATAAAAATTTAGTTCCGTAACAAGTGTCTAAGTAATATTTTTTCTCAAGAGTATCCCGGTATAAATGGATGTTTAGGGCTGAGACTTCTGATCTCAAGGGTTTTTGATCTAGGCCTGTATGGTTAGACAAATATTTTTACTTACTAATATTTACTAATTTACTAATATTTGGACATTCTATTATAACATACTTTTTTTCTATATTATATGAAATATTCAATGAAACGTCTTAGGTTAGTTTTTTATGTGCACAAAACATATAGCAATAATATAAGATTTTTGTAATATACTCCACTCACTACCTATCTCAGCTATTACGATTCTGAGTTCCACAATATATTTGCTGCATCATAATTGTTATTGCGTATGTGTATGAATGAAGGACTTTCTAAATAAAAAATGATTTTTTTCCAGGCACTACTCAAGGCACATCAGATGGCATTGCTGCATTATCTGCACCAGTTCCGTATTCAGCGAATGTGTCAGGGCGTGCAGTACGGCAAGGAAGTAGGCGAGGCAGAGGACGAGGGCAAGGCAGAGGAGAAAAAGAACCAGAACCAAGTGGTAATGAAATGCAAGATCATTCTAGACCAATTCAAGCTCAAAGATCTGTCGCACATTGCACTAAAAAGCGCGTTAGATGTGGACCTCAGCAATTTATTCCAGTTGTTGGTGTTACAATGATCAGTGCGAATGGAAAGCAATGGACTGTTGTGAATGCAGGTGATAGTGCTGTAGGCAGGGTGGGTTTGCAGAATGTGCTACGTGCAGGGTGTCTACCAGATCTAGTAAATGAAATTCCCTGATTTTTCCAGGTTTTCCAGGTCTAAAACTGAATTTTTCCAGGTTTTCTGTAACACAATTACGACATTCCACAAAACTGAAAAAACTGCATAACAGTACATTTACGGGTTTCAAAATATTTCAACTCACTTAAATTATTAAAAAAAAATACCTTCTTCCAGACGTGGCCAAAGTGACTCAATTGATGGCAAATAAAACATGCTGCTACAAATATTTCACACACTTACTTTTGCAAAAACATAAGTAATATGAAGCTCCCATCAATTTCGCAGTGACTCAACTTTTGCGTCTATTGCACTTGCTTCAGAGCGAGCCAAATCCAACACTTGAGCCTTCTTCAACTGCAATGCCTTGATCTCCTCTTCAACTCTTCTTTTTCTGCCTTCTTCTTGTCTGTAGCTTCCTTTTCTTTTTGTTTTGTTTGCAGGGCTTCCTTACGCCTACAACTAGCATTTATTACATACTGTAACATGGACTTGGTGATATCAACATGCTCTACACCTCCAGAACGTTGAACAAAGTCGTACATCTGTCTTAGTGCGTTCAGTATTTCTTCCTGCAAGTTTTCAGTCAGCAGATTAGAATTCACTGAAAATCCTCTTTCCAATGATGCATTTCCATTGGAAAGTACCAACATCATACTCACAAACTTTAGAAGGCCTGTTTTGGCAGCTACTGTATGGGCCTTAAGGATGAGCATCCACAATTGATCAAAGCGCCAGTCTTCTCGAGAAAAAGACGAGAACAGTGCTTCAGAATCTTGCGAGGAACATACCAACTGATATGATCACTCAATGTTATCAGCTTCTAGTCCTTATAGCCACTTGTTTTGAAGACAACATTCTAAACTGTAATTCACATGCTGTTTCCTCACACCCTAATTTAAAGCCACAGACGGACATAAGCAGGAAATTCCCTTGGTAAGTTTGTACTTCAGGGGACTTTTGTCTTGAGTTTTTTTACCATAACCTTTAGACAAGTCCTAACATAATTTTTCAGTAACAGGACAGACTTTAATGGTACTTTCTCTTTCTTGATGGCATGGCATACTGCATAACCCAACTTGATATTGTTAGCAGTCAATAGATTTTCCTGGTTATCTACATCCAATTGAGATACATTGCGTTTCTCCCTAAAGCTCTTCAGTACCTCTGGTTTCAAAAACTTTCCTGCCAAAGCTAATAAAATGTCTACCAGTGAATCATAGAGAAAAGGTGCCATGGGTGCTTCACTTTGGAACATTGTGAGAAACAATTCCAGCTCTGATGCCAGAATAGAAGAATGTCAATTTTACTTCTAGAAGATTATCTTCAAGAGCACTTTTCACTATACTGAAAGACACAGATGAAATAGAAACTTCACTAACAAATTTCTTTTCTTTAGGTGGGATAAAGTTTTCATGGCATGCTCAGCAACTGCAGTATTCCATCTGATTGCACAAAATTTCTTGGAAAAAAGCTCTGATCCAGTTATTCTAATGTAATCTGCCCTCCTTGCAGGTACATGCATAAACAAATAGTAACTGTGCCTGAAAAAACTAACAACATCCAATTGTATAGCAGAAATTCCAGTTTTGAAAGCACCATGGACCGTATGAAGCCCACAGCCACCAATTTCTAGCAACGATGGCGAATCTTCACCAAAAGTGTCTGTGATATGTATTTTCAAAGCTAACAAAAATGCCCAGTTTACGTTGAGGGCATCCATAGATACATAAAATTAAATGCACCTGTCGGTATAATCCGAACGTGGGAAGCACATGCTGCAGTACGTACATCAGCAGGATAACAGACCAGCTTGAACCAGTTTGTATCACGTGATTTAACGCCACTTCCGAATTCGATGGTAAATAAAAGAAAATGGAAGTGGGAACTGTTCGTTATTTTCCATCCAAAAATAAAATAATGGGACGCGATACACTTGATGCTACGTCAATGCAAGCAGATCAATAAACAAAAAACGTTTTGACAACTACAACCAACCAAACAAAAATTCCCTGATTTTTAACAAAATTCCCTGATTTTTCCCTGATTATTCCCTGATTACAATATTCCCTGATTTTTCCAGGTTTTCCAGGTTTTCCAGGGTCAGTAGACACCCTGTACGTGAAAGGCCAGGACTTTCGCCTACTGCAAAACGTAGTATTGATGAGGCAAACGTTACAAGTGCATTCAGACTTTTTATTGATGAAACTATACTGCAGAAAATAGTAAAATGCACTGAAACAGAGGCTCAGTACAGGCTGCAAGACGAAACATGGTGTTTAAGTTTGGAAGAGCTAGAAGCTTTTATTGGTCTATTGTACCTGCGCGGTGTGAGTGGAGCCAAAGGACTTCCACTCGCTAGTCTCTGGTCAGCCAAATGGAGTATTCGTTTTTATGGAGACACAATGTCACGCAATAGATTCCAGGAAATATTGAGATTTATTCGCTTTGACATAAAATCATCAAGACCAGAACGTTTGGAGCAGGACAAGTTTGCTCTTATATCGGATATTTGGAATCAATTTACCAGCAATTGCATTTCCAGCTACAAACCAGGTGCTGATATTACTGTTGATGAGCAACTTTTCCCAACCAAAGCCAAATGCCGTTTCACTCAATACATGTCTAATAAACCTGATAAATTTGGAATAAAATTTTGGCTGGGTGTTGATGTTGCGAGTAAATACATACATTCTAAATGGATTCCCTTACTTAGGCAAAGATGATAAACGGCCTGCTGACCAGTCTCTCTCTGAAAATGTAGTTCTTCGATTGGTTAGTCCTTATCTCGACACTGGCCGTAATATTACCATGGACAACTTATTCACTTCAGTAGCTTTGGCAGAAAAATTGATGGCTAGGGGTACAAGTGTTGTTGGTACAGTGAACAGGGCTAGAAGAGACATTCCAGCAGAACTCAAGAATGCAAATCTTCCATTGCAGGATTCATTCATACTAAAGCAGAATGACTGCACTCTTACTGTGTACCAAGGAAAAGTAAACAAAAATGTACTTATACTTAGTACCATGCATACATCTGTTTCTATTGGCGTAGATAAGAAAAGACTTCCAGAAACTGTCAGTTATTACAATGCTACTAAATATGGGGTCGATCTAGCAGATCAAATGGCTCGACAATACTCAACTAAAGCCGCATCCCGGCGCTGGCCACTCCAAGTATTTTACAACATACTTGATTTTGCTGGAATTAATTCATGGGTACTGTACAAAGAAGCTACAGGTTCTAGTATCAGCCGAAGAGATTTCATCATGAAACTAGCAGAGCAACTTCGAGAGGGCCATGTGAGAAATCGAAGGGAAAACTTAGAGGACAACAATCTTGACACAGTTCCACATGAAAATCGTAAGCGCCGTCAATGCCAGATTTCCAAGTGCAATGGAAACAAGACTACCGAAGTTTGTACTGTATGTGCTAAATATGTTTGTGGCAAATGCACAGGGAAAGTCGTCAAAAAAACTGTGTGCTTAGTATGTAATGTAAAAGTAAATGTATGAAAAATAGAAAGTTGAATTGTATACATTATATCAAATGTACAATTTTATGTGTTTTGAAGTATGCAAAAAAAGGAAGGGTCACATTCATTTTCAATTTTAAAAAATATGATAATTATATTCTATTTTTAAATAATATTTTGAAATAAAATATTTTTTAAATATTACAAAATATATGTTACAAAAGTGTGTACGAATGTCTATATTATCTAAATAAAATCTTTTATAAATAAAATTTTATTTATTTTATCTCTCATAAAATGATCTTAAAGTAAATGTTATATTCTGTGTTAAAATCAATCCAAAAATATATATCATAAACAGTATTTTTAAAATTCGGTCAAATTGACCCTTCATGGGAGTTCTAGGGTGTAACAAACTCTGGGAGTCCTAGTGTTAAGAGCCCAATTATAAACAGGTCAGTAAAATAATATGGGTGACACCCGATACATTTGTCGCACATGCGCGACGACCGTAAAACACTATTTCTTGTGTGACAATACTAGTTTCAAAACCTGCAGTGACATGTTGTGTAGAATTTTCTCGGACGACGTGTTTGAACACGGATGTAGGACGTGGATGATTGTAATCAGCAAACCTATTCTTCAGATCCCGAGCCACAACAGAGGTGAGTGAACTCGGCGAATCTGGGCAATGTGGTCCGGCAAGATATAATATGGATTATATTTTTTTGTTCACAAGATAAAATTTTCTTGCTCAATATCAATATCATGCATGGTTAAATTTATATTTTAATCATTGAATGATGTTTAAGAGCCCAATTATAAACAGGTGGGTGACACCCGATGATGACCAAAAACACTATTTCTTGTGTGACAATACTAGTTTTAAAATCTGCAGTGACATGTTCCGTGTAGAATTTTCTCGGACGATGTGTCTGAATACGGATGTAGGACGTGGATGATTGTGATCAGCAACACGGCAACTGTATCCTCAGATCCCGAGCCACAACAAAGGTGAGTGAACCCGGGTGCTCGGGTGGTCCCACGCACTGGACTGCTGGCGCTGCAGGTGCAGACGCTCCGTCTCCTCGGCGCGCCGCCGCGCCTCGCACAGCCGGTGCAGCCAGGCTGCGCGCTCCTTGGCGCTGGGCGCCACCAGGCAGTGCCAGGTCCCGCTGGCCGCGTCCTGCAGCCGCAGTGCCCGGGGGCTCTCCGGGGCGTCGCCCGCGGGGCTCTCCGTCCGGGACTCCTCCTCCATCACCAGCTGGCTCAGGAAGACGGGCTGCAACCGACCACCACCGCACGCTTCGCAGTCGCTCCACTTCCAGTCCCGGGAGGGGCGTGAAGTATCTTCCAGTTCAACAGAATCCAAAAACTTCAAATCTAACAGCTCCTTACAAGGCTATTTTAACGTATTTCTGACGTGAAAAAAAAAAGTTCAGTTAAAAAAAAGGGGGGAGTTGTCTGTAAAGTCGGTTTACGGACCATAATTTCACGTGATGGCGTCATAAGAAAACATTGATAAAATTTGCATACTTTTTTTAATTTTCAAATATCATTTACAGTTTTTTGCAAATTGAAATTTAAAAAAAATTGTTTAAACATAAACACGAACAATTAGTTAAAAAAGCCCCGCCTTAACCTTGTTTGATGTTATGGAAGATTTTCTCGCATGGTGGTTGGCCGGTTCTTGCACGCTCGGCTCAGACAGAACGTGACAATGAGTCGTGATTTTTCGTGCATGCAGACGGCGTTCATCGATTTATAAGACGTTATCACGTCAAAAAGTATAACAAAACAATATTTAAAAAAATAAAATAACAGACTTCCAAAGGTTAGATGCGAGGTACGACCTGGAGTAGATTATCTTTCGTTATAACCCCAGATTTTCGTTTCAGTTATCAGGTTACGCCCCTCTCATAGGACCACCACCGAGACCAATCGCATCCTACTGAGACCCCGCAGGGTGACAAACCTGGATTTTTCGTTGACGGCAAACTTGGCGTACGTTGTGATGGGTTCTATTCGCAGTTAATTCACTCCATCAACGCTTCACTTTCATTTTTTTTTACCACCCCTCACCGACTCCAATGATCCCGAAGTCTAAAAGACGTTAAAAGCAGTAGTTCATTTATTCACTCATACGGCAGGTACCGAAGGATAAGCAGTTTCAGAAATAATACAATGTTTGCTGGCTACAGAAGCCACTGAACGACTTCACCTGGCTTCAAACTGGACTGTGGTAAATTAGGTGTTATGTTTATAACTTGTGATCCTGTCTTCCCAGAGCCGGTATTTTTGCATCCTGCGTTATTTATGCTTTACTCCTGTTGACTGAAGTAGCTTTAATGTTTACATTTTTTACCGACTGTTGTGTCTTTCATGTATCATGCAACCAGGCGTCTCCACAAGTTAGGCCGAGATGCAAATCCTACAAGAAAAATGTTCCGACATAAATGTCACTCTTAATGACTAAAAATTTGATCATCTAGTTTTGTGCAGGTCAGTCGAACGGAAAACGTTTATAAAACTGAGTGTATAAGAAAAACTTCTCTTTTGCTAGGCACCTCTAAAGTAAGGTAGACTGTGGAATAAAATTTAAAGGTTAAAAAAAAATCATCTCAATTAGAGATTATTGATTTCCACCACAGTAATCACAAAACAATTATGTAATTATCTTGAGCCATCTCCAATAAATAAAATTGTTTCAAGGGCCTAGCTAAGAGACTAAAATGTATAGCCTAGGATAACTGGATGTTCATCATTACAGTTGATGTTCTTGTGTTCAAACTTAAGAACTAACATTTTTCCACAAAAAATTTTTTTTAATATTCACCAAATAATTAATGACAATTATTTAAATAAAGTATAAGTAAACTACAGGTTTTCTTACCTTCTTGTACAGTCGACACTTAATGTTGCTGGAGGAATCGAACGAGAAGCCATTGGCTCCAACGGACTTGCTGGGTTGAGTCAGGAGCAGGAAGTCGTTCAAAAGAAAACCAATCAGCTCTCGTCCACTTTTTGCCTGTCACAAATGACAGCCAAGCTACATACAGTCAACTCTGCACAATTTTTGTCTACTAAAGGGCCTCAACAACATTGCTTTTATTCAAAAGCACCAATCTTTAAATATTTACTTTCGCAGCCTACCAAAATAAAACCAAAATAATTTAACCTTTATTACAAAATCAAACATCATACACACATTATGAAACTGTTACAAACAAATTATTTTTCAATCACTAAATTCAAACCATTGATGTTGTTTAGGGCATTAAATGGTCCAAACATAGCTTTTTTTGTGTATGTAAATACTATGTCTGTCATTTGTACGCATTTGTTGATGCGACCAATAGAATCCTTTTGGAGTATCTGTACAGCTATACATGTCACAGATAACTGAGCAGCATCACTGAATTTATCATTACTAGATCACGTATGCTACATTTGTAAATGTTTATAAATACTAGGTGTGTGCAAATATTTTGATATTATACTCAACATTTCATATAGATTAATTTTTTTAAATCATATATTACTAGGGACACCTGTATTTCGCGATTTTATTTCATGTCAAGGTATTTCACAAAACACTGTAGCTTTTTCTAAGAGCCATGGCAAATTGCGAGGGTGCAGCAGTACCACATTCTCATTGGCTCCATCAAGAGCGGGACGACAACTCTCACCAACCTCAGCCAATAACCACAGGAGAAAAGCTACAGTATTTTGTGAAATACCTTGACACAAAATGTATTCGCGAAATACAGGTGTCCCTACATATTACCAATACATAAACCAAGTATGACACAAAATATTTAATTGTAACTGTATGAAGTTAAAATGATTTACTGAGGAATGTTGATTTGTTTTCTAAAACATTATACATAAATATTGTCTTTACGTAAGTAAAATACTTTGTAATTATATTTTTAAATTTCTAATAATACCCTTATTTTTATTTATACAATCAGTTAAAACAACAAAATATTGTTCAAACATAAAATTTTACTAGTTAAAGAAAATGACCAACCAGGTTTTTTTATCTTTATTTTACCCCTTTTTATTTGGGTTCCATATATAATTTTTTTCTTTTTCACTTTACTGTATTTTGGATAAATGTTTCATGGACTCCTGTGAAGAGTGAAAAAAAAAGTTTCACTGAATGTTAAATTAATAAGAAAAAATATTTTATAGGCCTACTCATGAATAATATGACTTTGGATTCAAGATTAAATTCAAATAAAATAAATTGTATTCACACCATATGTTTAGATATTAATAACGACCAAGAACACAAATCATCAATATCAAGAATAACAAGGCATCCTCAGATCTACAGCAGTCTTAAGGGGCCTCCCTAGTAAATATTTTTAGCGTGGTGGGCAACTGGCCACGTGCTACGGCCAGTGGTTGGGCGGGGCGATATACCTGAGCCTGTCGCCTGCTCCGAAGTGGATGGGGGAGAAGGCGTTTCAGCGAGGGGGGGCGGAATAATGGGAGGGTTGTCATTGTGTGGAGTCCATTTGCTACTTATACCTGCGTTATCTGCGAACACGATCGTGGCAAGAAAGGTGACTGTTTTTCCCTTTCGCTACATTCAACCAAAAGGATAATGTTCTCGCATTGCCTTGCTTGCTTCCTGACAGTGTTTATTAACTTGAAACATTAAATTACTGTTGCGATCCAGTCCATATCCATGAATTGCAAACAATCGTCAATTCTGTTTAAAACATGTATTTTAATTTTTTTAATTAACGTTCTACATAATTAAGAGATTTACATACATTACAAAAAATGCTGTCACCAACAATCGATGTGTTAGCTTGTGTTTTCATAAAAAAAAATGCAAAAATTATATCATTAAAAAAATTTCCAACATTATACTTTCGAACTGACATTTGTGTGATGAATGGTTTTGCACGAACATTTAGGCTTTCATTCATAAAAGTCTTCCGCACCGCGACGAGAAATCACGTCCTACTAATAGATTGAGTAATAAAACTGGGAATAAAATGATGAAAATAATATTAAATATTTTTACTCTTAGACACAAATCAACTTTATAAGTCGTAATGACAAAGAAATTTTTTACTTACTTCCTGAAGAAAAAGTGCATGTCAAACTCACTTTAAAATTCTGTAAAGAAAAAAAGTCAGGAACAAACAAGTGTTCCCACCAACGACACATCGTCAACTCTGTATTCTAGGGTTCACGTCGTATTTAGTTACACTAAATATTACTGCATGTTATTATTTTCTGGCACTTATTACATGTTTAGTATTTTATTTTATTTTTTGCATATTTTTTTAATGACTTTAACGTTGCATAATATGATGGATAAGTATACACGAATGAACTGGAATCCCGTTCCGAGTTACATACAGACTGTTCACTACGAGCAGTGTAAATTTCTTAGCTGTTGCAACAGCGGCCAACAGGTGGATTCAGACTGCAGGCTTAGACAGTCACGCTGAATCCACCTGAGTTCAGATTTTATCGAAGACAAGTGCGGGTGGTATGGAAGAACTCAGTGTGCACTGACTGTTGTGCTCAAGGTGTCAGTGAAATGTATAGCTGAAATCACGGGCGAAAATCTGTAGGATTCCCATGAGGCCCGCGGGATAACGTGAAGATTTTGCAAATGCAAGCGGGCCCCCTCAGACGGACTTTTTTATTTCAGGAAGGTTCGGGCCACCCTGAGATTCTCCCCTCCTCCCGGAATCTATGCATGCAGCTGGAATTAATTTTTAGCCAAGTACGTCATTTGGTGCTGTATTTAGGCTGTCAAAGAAGATACGAAATATGGCTGCTTTGTTAATTGACGATAACTCCTTTTTATTGTGGAATAGTACCCATCTACAAAGAAATCCCTAAATATACCACCACTACTGTTGGGGATTTTCTATACAAACTATCAAAATAATTTTGGTTTCGTTACTGTCACTAGCTGTTATTGTATCATACGAAAACATGTATGTTTAGTGTATTAATTTACGGTATTCATCTCTGTCAAAAAAAATCTTTTTCGATAATAGAGTGTAAGCAAGGTAGAATACAATGACTAATTTTAAAATAAAAATGGAATAAAGTATTTTTTGCTTGCAGTAGTTCAAATTTTTGAATTAATTTAGTTGTTTGTTAAAAAAAAACCTTCTAAAATCAAAGAAACTACCTACTTCCTAAATAGATAAATAGTGCTTTAAGATCACACGCTTTCATAAATATTTAAACGCCAACATTTCAAATGTAGTTTTCACATAATGATAAAATCTTATCTATTTTCATGGTCACGCCTAATGGAAATAATACACAACAATTCGTCATATCTGTTTTTTATGTTTTTAATAACTACTCTATACATGAGCAAATTTCAATATACATAAAACTGAGGAACTCTGCATTACATTTTTAATCTGTGTACGACACTAACAGAAATTGAAGCATAAAATAACATTTAGATTTTTTAATTAATAAGTATTTCATCAACGTGAGCTTTGCTTTCATCTCAATGAAGCCACTCTACATAGAGGAAGTGCAAATGTATTCAGTCTTAACAACAGACCCTCCGGATCACAGAGTAAACGAATGAATGGAATTCATAACATTACGCAGGGTTTTAAGACATATTTTCCCTTCTACTCAATCGTAACATCTCACTTAGCGCATATAATGGTTTCAGTAAACATAACATATAAAATATTCGCCCCATGTACAGTAGAAGAAACTAAAATGTTTGGAACACTGTAAACTAATTGTATTGTCATTTCTGTAGTCGCTCGAAGCGGCAAACTATGTATCTTTGTTCAATAAAACGAAATATTAAAACAAACAAACAATAACATTACGTTCAGACAATTCGTTAAGTGAAGTGAATGTAATAAAATACACAAGACAGTTATACACACCATTACCAAAACACAATCCGATAAAAATCATATAATATTACATGTCGACTTAAAATTATTATTATTCACCATGATAATTTCTTGCGGGTAGCCAGCAGCAAAGGGACACAATTTTTATTCATTTAATTAACTTTGACAAAACTTGTAAAACCTGGCATGAGCAAAGTAAGTTAATTCAGAATTTTATTTTGCGTCAAAATATTAAACATCAACTAGTAATGAATTAAGAGTATGCTTCGCTTGGTAGAACACCGAATATAGTCATCTCCAGGTATTAAACTGAATTTTGAAAGAGGGACTCAAGTTTCTGAAGAAGTTGTTGACTTTCCTGATGATCCATCGGCAGTTAGTAAACGGTCTCATCGTCGGGATGTCGAGCTTGGGACCTTTTTCCTCACCATAGACCCGTGGTCTGTTCTACCATTCGCACAGCTATCCCAACCTATACAAATAGCCGAATGATACTACTCCCGTTGCTTCTATCATGTTGGAGCTCGCCCGCAGTCGTACTTCCCTATCCAGCCTGCGTAATACACGCGTCCTACCTGCTAGCCGCCAAGAACGCGTCCATTTGTGAAAAAGCCTCACCCGCCAACAAATACTAGCTCATTAATTATAATATGCAAAACATAAAAACATTACATATGCGATAAAACAAAATTTGCTGTCATAAACCGAAGAAAAAAATCAATTTGAAATATAACATAGACAGATAAATCTAAAATAGAGTTATCGATAGTAATGTTTTATTAAACAGAATAATATATGTCGTATTACACTCAATACGTGTTCTTACTGACAACCGAATTTAAAAATAATATAAATTACTTTTTTTTTCAACCATAACCGCATAGAAGAAACAATACTTTAGATACAATTTTTTGCATAATTATACGAGAGGACTAAAAGTACGTTGTACGTAATAAGTATTTGCTTATAGGAATTAATGCTGCACAATATACGAATAGATTCAAATGGATAGAATTTAATATATTGTCAAATTTATTTGGCAATATACATGTAACAAAAGATTGAATTTGAAATGAATTATCTGTTTTTAACTACAAATATAATTTTATCATATCTCACTTTCATTCAAACTGAAGAGTGTCATTTTCAACAACAAAATAGCCACAACTTCACTTAAAAATATTTTAACTTGATACTTATATTGTATAACTTTTGATGAAATTAAATGTTAAGAGGTTCATTTAAGTTTGTAAGGAAACATAAACATAACGTTCAAAATAAATAACAAAAATTTTGTGTAGTTAGGAGCTCCACGTCATGCAAATAAAGGAAAGTTAAACTTTTCAGTATACGGCTGCAATAATTATAGAGGAAAATGTTATTTATTCATTACTTTTAATTCCCGTTTGGAGAAAATAAATCGAAAAGTGCTATACCGAAAGTATAAAGTTGAAGTTCAATATCGCTTGTCAAGTAAGTTCAAGAATAAAATTTAAAAAAAAGAAAATTTGTTTTCTTGAATCTACTTTTTTCAGAAAAGTATACGTACATACAATATTATTTAAAATAAAATAAAAAATTTTAGTCTTGTATAAATTTACTGAAATATTTTTTTAGTTAATTAAATTTTTCATGCGAAGAAATATTCAATTGTTAAAATCACGAGAACATAATTTATTACATTTATGTATTCCAAAAGCTTATGTTAAAGATCGACTATATGCTATTCAATTTGCCCAAAAAATTTACTGCAATAGGAGAGCATTACAAAAACACAATTTAACTAATGTAGGTATTATCACAATAAGTTATGTTCATAAACTATATTAATGGGAAACAAATATTTATCATTTAATGATATGCAACTTTTTTCCTTTGAGGTAAAAATTGAGGTATATTTAATGTAATAAGTAAATCATCTCATAAAATTTACTGAAACTAATATTCTTCATTGTCCGTCATATTATGATTCCAAACAGTTTAATAAACTGAAACATGAAATAAAATAGTTAGGTTAACCATGAGGTGTGGAAGAAATTAGAGATTGCTTTGTAAAATGTTTTAAAAATTTCTCATGAAATATTGTGATTATTATGTTCGTACATAATGTAAAAAAAATTCAATACATGAAATTCAACACATACTTTGTATTGCAAGTTATTAAACATATATTTTAAAAACACATGTGCGTATCTAAGTCGAATTGTTATGTAATACATGATGAACATTACCGATACAACTTCCCTTCCAAATAACTTTCACCCAAAGATAAGGCCGCGGACAAATTATACACACTGGTCGCACGAGGAGCTGAAATAAGTCATATAAGAAAGCCGGCCGGAGTAATTCTTTTCAAGCCAAAGCTAAAAGTAATGGATCTTGTTTGTCTAAAGAAGGCAGTGAAATGACATACAAGTTTACAGAATAGCCATATAAGATCTTTGACGCTTCTTATCCCGTCAGTGGACTGTACGCGAAGAACCAACTGCATCATGGCCCGCCGCCAGTTTTATACTTACGTATCAATACACTTGTAAACGTTGGTTTGTATACTTATGTATGTTGCCGACATCGATAGGTATTCTTTGGCAGCTCGATGTGGATTCATTCGAACACGTTTGCGCTAAACACGACATATTTTTACATAAGAGTGACATCGTGCACTGAAAAAAGTTGCAGGTCTGTAACGCAACAGTGATACAAATATTAAATAGTTCGAACATTTTCTGGAGCATGACATTCACTTTGGGTAATGCTAAGCTACTTGATAGGTACACTTTACCCGCTTTAAAAGTGATAACTTAAAAAAAAAGTGTACATGAAAGCAGACTCAGCCATATGTTTATTGCTGTTGTATTTGTCATAAACCTACCCTACGTTCAACACGGCCTGTAAGTAGAACCCATGTTTTTTTTACGACTTGTGTACAAGCTGTAGTTGTAAAGCGAATTTATATTCTTAGTTAACTAACGTCATATTTGGAATAAGGCTACCTTAATTTTTTTTCTAGATTGCTATATTGTTATCTTTATATATATATATTTCTTGTGTGCGTGTGTATGTCACTGAACTCCTCCTAGACGGCTGGACCGATTTTGATGAAATTTTTTGTGTGAGTTCACGGGGATTCGAGGATGGTTTAGATTCACAATTGGATATTTTATCTCGATTTTGAGTTAAGAAAAAACTAAAAAAACACGCTTTAAAAGCAAAAAAACTAAGCATTGTTGATAATTAGCCTCCATGGCAACGGGCTTTTGCATTGTTGTTGCCTTCTGCGTAAACATGGGAAAGGTTTTTGGTAACGGCAGTGGCGTGCCCAAGAGGAGGGGTATGTATAATGAGAAGATACAAAATGTCCAGCGTAGAAATACTTACCGCCATATCCATATCTCACAAAAAGTACATTTGGGCAGGACAATGTCTGTCGGGTCCGCTAGAAAGATATATAGAGATATATATGTAGAAAGATATATAGAGAGATAGAGATATAAATAGAAAGATAGAGAGATATATAGAGAATTAGAGAGATAAAGAGAGATGCTTAGTATACGTTAAAAAATTACATTATTAATAAATTAAAAAATTGTTTGAGGCATTGCAACGCATGCCGGGCATTATCTAGTGTGTGTGTGTGTATATATATATATATATATATATATATATATATATATATATATATATATATATATATAAATAAATAAGTATTACTTCAACGGAAATATCTGGTAATAAAAATAAATGAAAAAAAGCATGAAAGATTAAGGATTATTTTTTTTCAACAACAAATAGTTTATGGTTTAACTGCTTTGTGTACTATATAAAAACAGAACAAGCTTTCAAATTTTCACAATTTCTTTGATTATCCGTTATAGTTATGTATTGTTTTAACTCATAAATATTTAAGTTGATTGCCAACGTCACGAATGTACAATAATTTATTTCACACCGCTCCAGGTTGCAGGTAAAGTAACAGGCGTGCAATTTGATCAGAAACGCGTTCTACTTATTCAGGCCCTGGGCGTGATGGACCATGTGCCAAATATGTAACAATTTTAAGTAGGTGAAGTATTAAAAAATAAAGAACTTGAATGCAAAATAATGCATCTAACAAAAATAATTTGCAAGGTTCTTTCGTGGATGTTGTAATGTGTGGGCAATATTTACTTAATTTTGGTTTTTGGATAAATAAATTGTGGTTAGTAAAATTTTAATAATTTTGTATAATTGCTGTAAAAAATTTATTTCCTGCCCTTATTAATTAATCGAGCTGTAGAAATAAGTTTATCTGAAAATTTACGTCATCTTTATTAAACATTGCCACTAATTATACTTTTTAACTTCAAAATGGTTATTGAATTTTGTAATTAATAACGTACCATCCATAACTACATATGTGAGCGATCGGTCACTGACCTCATCTTCAATCCTCCTCGTGATTCCTGCGCCAGGAGGAACATTTACATAATTCTGACTAGCTTATTTAATATAGAACTTCCCTAGTTTTTATTTTTTATTTATCATTCCATGAACATTTTTAAAACAGTGCAGACAATCAGATATCTATCTAACCAAAAAGCATAGCAAAATGACAGTTAGTTTTCAAAATACAATTTTTCTTTTAATTTAAGATACATTTTATATAAACCTACATTTTTAAGTATCAAAACTTTTGTAAATAGTTAACCATTTGGTTAATACCAGTATACAATTTTTCCCCGGCGTTGTAAGATGTGTAAAATATTTTTGGAAAACTAAAATAATTAAAAAAAATATTGGGTAGTATAATAATTGTTTCTTGAATTTTTATTAAAAATAGAAGGAAAAACAATGAAGTGTATTTTCATGTTAAAAATTAAATATAAATTTTGTCGAATTAGCTAGCGAGACTGTAAAGCCACCAATAAATAGTTTGTACGACAACTTTCAATGTTTTGATTGATTAGTTTCAATACTTTATTTCGTAATACATGATCTAGAATGGTAAGCTTTAGGATATTTGTAGTTTAAACAAAAGCAATGTTTTAGAGATACACGAATATAGTCACAGAGTAAGTCGAGCACATGGTACTGTGGCGAGGCACACTAAAAGCAATTCTGAGAATTTCTTTCGGTCACGGGATTATCTTTCACCGGCGCCGGTTGTGGGTTGTCTCCCTCTCACGCACGCACGCACACACAGGTAGCCTGCCTCCCCTCCGGGCACGGGTTCCCCCACCCCGCTACCTGAGCTGTGGTGTTGGCTGTGGGCTGCTAGCTGGCTTCGCCGAGCGGCAGCACAAGACGGCGGAAAACTTTCAGGATTTGCAGAAATTGTGGAAAAGATATCTCGGAATTCAAAGCGATGACTATATGTTTTAAATACATGAATTTCTTCAGAAAAAAAATATCTTTTTTTCTAGACTTGTACTTTTTTTCTGTCATTCTCCTAAGCAGTATAAAATGGCCCCAAAGTTGGACAAGTTGGTGATTTTTTATTTCATATTTTGATAGAAAAAAACAAAAATGTAAAAGTATACAGACAATTCGTGTAGTATCTTCTCGTGGGTGAAAAATTTTCAGATTCGTAGTGTCGATTAATAAAGTCCCATCATTATTTTAAAAACATAGTGTTCCACTAACTTCTGATGCTACTAGGGAGGCCCCTTAAGGGGGAGGGTAGGAACTCAGGTACGCCATATTGGTTTTCGATGAATTTTATGACATGACAATTTTTTTTTTATTGCACAATATGGAAAATTTGCTTTCATTAGGAGATTATATACAAGGAGATTTACAAACTAACTATGCCAGTCAGGGGCGCAACAACAGGGGGGGGAAGGCAAGGGTATTTTGCCCCCCCTCTGAAACTTTGAAGTGGGGGCAAACGGGGGCAAAGAAAGTGCTGTGTAATCAATTTTTAGATAATAAAACTGCTTAAATAGCACCATTTTCCACCTTGAAATACAAACTTTCCCGGGGGAGGACCCCTGGACCCCCGCTTCAATACGGGGGATCGATGATTCTTTATTAAAAGGTATATTGCCCCCCCCTTTGGAAATTTAGTTGTTGCGCCCCTGATGCCAGTGTCAAACCACTACAGGACCACTTCGTAAGTATGTGTCTGCGGTAAAGACACGCTTGTTCTGCGCGAACAAAGGCTCGGAGTGGCGACGCAGCACGACCGACCTTGTTCAGAACGCCGAAGTGTAGGAGCTTCCGCGGCCCCAGGCAGTTGGTGAGCGAGTTGAACACCAGTCGCTCCACCAGGCCCTCGCAGCTGACGTGCGTCTGGAGCCACTCCAGCCTGTCCGAGTTCTCCTTCTCGCGCACGCCCTCGTTCACCTGCCACGCACGGACACACATAGCACACATCAGACAAGGGCCCCGCCTATCCGGACACACACACATGCACATAGCACACATCAAAAAAGGGCCCCGCCTACCTGGACACACACACAGTGCACAGAGCCTTCAAAGACAACCGCCAACAACACCACGCCGTTTTAAAACTTCTTTACGAAAAGCATTTAAGAATACGCTGAGGGCAGATTGGTAGTTCTGTTCCCCTACCACACACTGTCCGCGTAACCTTGAACAGTATAGTGTGGCGCACGAGCTGTGACTTTCGTGCTAACATGTAACTTTCTTATTGCGTTTTTGTGCAAAAATATGTAACCAAGTTTCCTGTAGTGAATGTGAAAATGTCATTGAATGTGCTGAAGAGATAGATAACAACCACGTGATGGTAAAATAAACAATCATGTTTAGAAAGATTTTGATTTCAGAACATGCAGGGTTACACAGTTGCTTGCCTTGTGTGAAACTAGCGTCGTGAGGGCTTAACCGCTGGTTTCAGAGTGAAAATGCTTTCAGACTATTTTTTACACATGAAACATTCGGCAGTCCTGCAGAGTCTTGAAAGCACTAAAGGGACTTGCATAACACCTTATTAAGAAAACTGGACAGCACTTATAGAAGTTCAGGTATTCAGAACACTTAAAAACAAATGATTTGAATCAAAAATAGATTGAGATAATTCTTACAATCTTACATACAATTGATTCTTTCATAGAGCATCAGCTCATGGAATCACAATTTTAAGCTTTTATTTGAATTAATAAATATCTGCTTGAAAATACTACTAAACATTAATAATTACAAATGAACAAGAATACAAAAAAATATCAAGAATAAAGCATCATCAGATCTACAGAAGCTTTAAGGGGAACGGAAGGAACTTAGGTACGCCATATTGGTTTCAATGAATTTTATGCCATAACAATTTTTTTTATTATGTACGTAATATGGAAAATTTGCTTTCATTAAGGCAGAGATGACATAAAAGGTGATTTACAAAGACAATAATATGAGTGTCTATTGACAGCCTTATTTCAGCTGAAGTCATTCCCAAAAACTGATTCAATACTAAATGACAGTGACTTCACAAAGAAAACCATTTGTAACCGTTAGTCATTATTATCTCTAGGAATGCCATTAAATTACAGTAATACCTTGACTTACACAATTTTTAAATCTTCTTTTTGATTTGTTCGTCATTTGTTTTAACGTCTCGCGACTCTCTATTCTCCACACCATCCACACTATTGTTCAACTTACGACATGTTTGTACATGTTTCACGCAGAGGAAATTTTGCATGAGAAGAAAAAATCTTTTATCCGTCAGACGACTTAGTTAAATTTTATGTCGTCTTCTACGTAAAAATAACATCGGTTTACATTTTTTCAATTAATAATAATATAATTAATTGTATTATCTAAGATTTTATGACACATTATTTTCTACATTGTTTTCTTTAGTTTCCAGGTCCCAATCAAACATAATTTGTATGTATTTATTTAGATGCAAAATTGTACTCCGACTTAGACGGTTATTTCTCAATTCCACCTATTGCGTAAGTTGAGGGTATTACTGTATAAACATAAACAAAAATACCTTTTTAAAACCACACAATAAGAAATTGTTTAGACCTAAAATCTGTAGAAACCAAGATGATATCATTCAGTCCCTATCCCGTCCCATTACATGTAAGATTGCACTATTTCCCTACCTCATATACGAGATCTCGAAAACAAGATCAACCTCAACGGTAAGGCAATCCTAGATAACTGCAACCTTGAACGTAACAAGTGTCAACCGTGGGTGTTACGATATCACACTGATGGAAACCATTCGTGCCCCGACCACACACGCAGATATTTCCGTGGCAAAATGCTAGCACTGCCTAACCTGCAAGCAGAACTCTTCCGCCTTCGCCAGGGCTTCCTGAGTGTTCTGTCTGTCGGGGTGGTCAGGCGGCGTGTACTCCAGAATCTGGCAACAAAATAAAAACAAAAACAACTTTACAAAAATGTTTTATGTCAAATTTCCTGTGAAATAAAAGCACTAATTAAACATTTCGCCCTTAAAATTTGTATAATTTTTTTTATAAGAACATGTCCCGCATACACAGTACCATAACGTAGGTCATGTAAACACTGAAATGAAAGTTACATGATGCAGTTTAACTGGTAGTTGTATATGCAAACATCCACACTGCCAGCAATTGTTATCTGTAAATAAAACGTGAAAAAAAATTACTCCTTTGGAGTTTGGTTTTATGAGCACGATCGTATCTTAAACGCAGTACAGACTCTTCGTTTCTGATGTAAAAATGAAATTGCAATCAAAAATATAAGTAAAAATTTATAAAATTAAGTTTTAGCTTGATAAAGAATAAAATATAAAAATCACTGATTACCGCTAAAATTTCTTCGTGTCCATATACGAGCCAATGGTATCTGCATTAAGTATATTGTGCATATATGCCTAGGTGAATGATCAATGTTGCTATCCAGCATTAATATAAAGTATAACTAGCTCAAAATTGCAAATTTACTTGTGACAAGAGTTAAAAATGAAATCTACCTAAAAAGAACTTCAAATATATCTGAACTACGTATGTGATTGAGAGCATATGTTCAAAACTTAAAATTGTCCCCTTATGTGATTTAAAACAAATCTTGATTATTATGTATGCTTGGTTGTGATTGAAAATATTCAAGGCTAAAATGTATTCTGTTACAATCAAAATCTCCGACTAGCTCGAAATTGGTCTAGATTGCATATAATCCAAACCCCTTGAAGAATTTGTTATATTCCAAAATACTATTCAACTTTTGTACCAATGTGGCTCTAAATGATTCATGGTGAAAATAAAGTCTCTGGAACACAAAATTACTATTACTGCTCTTTATTAATACTTCACGAAAATCCACAACTCATATTGGCTGCCATCTTCAGTCCACAACACTGTCCCAGTTTTCCAAAAACACCATCACAAACTTTACTCATTCCCAATAATTCATTATTCACATTCCAAATTTGGATAGCTGTTCGCCCGGGCAGAGCAATTTTTGAAGAGAGTCATGCTGCATCATAACCTTAGTCACATGAAACTTTGTGCAATAGGACATTAGTTTCATTACAATGTCCCTTATTCAAATCGGTGAATCCTGATCAACTGTCGCGTGTGCGACAATCGACCCGCCAGTGGTGGCGTTGGTTCGCTGCGCTGCACTTTGTCACATGCTGCACTGTGACGCGCCGATTACGCTTCCTTCCCGTGCATCGCTCTACGCCCTAATGAGGCGCCGATTACGCATAACGGCCTGTGCAATCAGAGGTAGCACCGACAGCTGTCGTCAGTTCGATGGCTCGAAAAACTATCATGAAGTGATTAGAGATGGTATGATTTACCACCTGCTGTTCAGAGTCAGGCTATAGTGTAAAGGGCAAATGGTACTAAATCTTCTTGAAGAGCGGAGAGTACTAAATCTTCTTGATGAACAGAGGGTACTTTACCTTCTTGAAGAGCAGAAGGTACTAAATCTTCTTGATGAGCAGAGGGTGGTAAGGGCAGAGGGTACTAAATCTTCTTGATGAGCAGAGGGTGGTAAGGGCAGGGGGTACTTGGTACTGTACCTTCTTGATGAGCAGCGGGTACTTGGTGATGCGCTGCATGGGCTTGATGAGGAAGCTGCTGAGGGGCATGCCCTTGGTGCGCGGGTCGCTCTGGCACTGCCGCACCAGCTGCCGGAACTCGGCCGAGCTCTCCGTCATCTGCTGCAGGAACTTGGCTGCGCTCAGCTGGCAGCTGCAGAACCGCACGTACGCCGTCATGCGCGGCAGCTGCCGACACCCCCAACAACACCTGTCACCTCCGCTGCCCGTCTGCCCGTCTCCCGTACAGGCAGGCCTCTCGTTCCACATGACTTCCAAGAAAGTTAACAATACTACACATGCTCAGGCAGGTACGTAATTAAGTTTCACGCCTCACAGGTAGAGACTGGGAAAAATTCGCGAGTTCGATGACCTCTATAGGATAGACTCCAAAATCCCCTACACACTTGGGCAAAATGCCACCTGCTCATTGGCTACTGACTCGTGACGCCTGTCAACCGGGACGCTTGCGATTCGATACTTCTTTTGGTTGAAGGTTTTCCATTGGCTCAAAGTCCTTCATGTAAACTGTAAGCCAATCGCAGAAGCAATACAAAGGTACAGTTGTTTGGATTCCAGCACGTCGTGAAACGAATACGCGAATTTTTTCCGTTCTCTACTCATAGGCAATTGGGTCGCTAAAGTCAGAACACAATACAAATCATGGAAAATGGTCAAGGAACTGGCTATGGTCTACAGTAAGGAAAATGTGGGAAATCCAAACTGTGAATTGGATCCATATTTAAACCCGGGGTCCTCCCAATGTTTCAGTTGCACCATTCACTAAGTTTCCAATGTTCAGTTCATCACTGAGTATTGATCTAATGTTCATCCAAGTTGAAGGGTAAAATGCATTAAGGGATGACGCACAGTGCAAACAAATGAGAAACCACCCTGGGACAAAACCGACCGTCTTACAAGAATCCTGAATAATGACTAATATGGGTATAGTGAAGCTGTGGTACGTTCAGAAAGCTGGTAGTGGATTTTGAATACAAAAAAAGTCACAGCCATGGGGAAAGAGTCAGTGCAAGGATAAAAGAGAACAGAGCAAGAGATAACTAACAACCTGCCAAAAAAGAATAGGTACATATAATACAACTGAAAATAAACAGTACAAGATGCTTAGGTATATTAAAAAAAAATGTATACATGGTTGACAATAATGCTCAAAAACATGCCAAAATGTGTTAAGATCTAATATTTTGATTGGACTTTACAAGGCTTCTGCAAATACTGCTTTCTCATTCAAATCAAATTTTGGATAGAATTTTGAATCAAATATGTATTACAATATTCACGAATATAGAATATCTTTTTATCTAATTTTAACACACAGTGAATTTCTTTTTCACACCTCACAGGAGTCCAAGAAAAATTGATCTAACATACAGTAAAATAAAAATAAAAGCATATACAAAGAAACATAATGAAGAGGTGTAAAATAAAGGAAATTAAAAAAAAATCCTGGCAATTAATTTTCTTGAATCAGCCAATTTTGTGTTTGAAAGTTGTTTTATTTATATGATTATTTGCATAAAATAGAGTATTATTAATAATTTTAAACATAGTCACTCATTATTTGTTAAATATAAAAATATATTAAAATATATTCGCTTAAAACATGTATAAATTTCTCAATAAATTATCTCATGTTCCATTTTTTAATATATATATATATATATATATATATATATATATATATATATATATATATATATATATATATATATATATATTGAACGAGTTCCACGTGGCGTAGGCATTACCATTGAAACAATTAATTTTAAAAAAAAATACTAACATTGAAATATTGAATCGTATATCCAATTATTCATGAATATTGAAAAAAAAAAATTATTCACTAACATTAAAAAAAAAAAATTTTTAATACTTGCCGACCCCCAGATGTGTTGTAAACACCTCAATGGAAGAGTCAGCAATTTGTTTAATTCACTATGAACAACCTATGAACACACTATGAATAACAACATGAAACTTTTATAAATTATGCTTGGCATGTGTTAAAAAAATACCACTTTTCGAAAACAGTGCAATGCAACTTACATTCTCACACAAGATGTCCCCTATCATGCGTATGACACCATTAGCACTCATATCTCTTCTGATACGTAACGCCCTGCAACAATACAAGCTGAAACTGGACATCTGCTTCAGTAAACCATGTTCAAATGATCTAATGTTAAAAACATATATTATATCTACTCAGCACTCACATCACTATTTGTAAAAATAAGGGATACATTTTTTAATTTTTCAAAGGGTTTTTAGGTCTTGGCATCAGTGAAGTCATCCGCGAGATCATCAATATAAAGTAAAAGGAATAAAGTGATAAAGAGAGAGGAGAGAAGTGAAAAAGCAAGAAAAATACAGGCTGTTATGATGGAATGAAGCTGAGAGGGCTGCCGGTATATGACAAAATTTTTCTGAGTAGTTCTGTTCTAGACAATGCTTTTTTAATAATGATTTTACTGTATCAGTGTACCAGATGTCAATCAGAATGAGAATATTTTGGTGAAATAAGTATTAAGAAATATTTTAGTTTCATATTAGTTGAATAATACACTTTTTTTTTGAATGAATAAAGACAATATCTAATAAAAAATTGGTTGTCTGTAATGTCGGTTTACGGACGATAGTTTAACGTGACAACGTCATAACAAAACATTGATGAAATGATTGCATACTTTTATGAATAAAAATGAATCATTTTTATTCAATTATCACTATTTTGTATGGATACAAAGAAGGAGTCAAATGAAATCTACAATTTAATTAATAAATTTACTTTTATTTGTACTCATTAATTTAAATATGTTTATTACTTTAACGAAGAGATTATTTTAACTATAACTTTCACGCATATTTGCTATTTAACTTCTTCCAATATGTGTTATTCTGTTAAGGATAGGACGATGATAGGAAAAGTAGGAAACGAATGGGAGTGTTTCAAGTTTAATGTGCCTCGAAAAAGTCAAATCGATGGTTGTTCCAATCGAGTGGAAGAGAGATAGATGCGGCGCAAGCGTACAATGAACGTAACGGGACACAGCGCAACGGGACAATGTGCGACACGAGACACTTTTTTGTGCGTGCAGCCGGCGTTCATTGATTTATTAGACGTTGCCACGTCAATAAAAACAGTGACACTGAAATCTCCTGTTCTGAAAATGAAGTTGTCCTAAAAATTAAACCATAAAATCTTGTCCCTGTGCCAGTTGAACATGTGTGACGGTAAGTAATTCGAGAACAATGCAGCCCCGTGCAGTACAACAGCAGGCTCCACATATCGCAACTGCACGACACCCAACGTGGGCACGGCGGGAATAATCACGACAAGGCTGATTCTGTGATTACTTTTTCAACCTTCGGGCCGAAACTCCGAGTCCACCATGCCTCCGCAATGACTTAGTGGTGCGAAAATTTTTCGCCCTCTCTCTCTCCTGAAGGTGTAATTGGCAGTAGGACAAAGCGCGTGGTTCCTGCATGGCAGAGCATCAGCCTCGCCAACCTTCCAACACGTTGCTGACTGGACTGCACATTTGAATCCTTACTTCAGTTAAAGTTCTTCCATCTAGCGCGTTCAAGACAGTGGCATGCCGGATTACACCAATCCCTCACTTTGTAACATTGCAGAACCCTGCCCTCCAATATAAATAATTTTCTTTTAAACTTCTTTTGTATGTGTAAGCAGTAATAAGTCAAATGTTTTTTGAGTGATGTATAAGTTAGGAAACAGTATATTCAGAATTTATGGATACTAGTATATGTTATTTTCACCTGCTATGTTTTTAAGAAGGTATTGATTATTTTTTTTAGACATTTTCTATCATTAGTAATTTTTATGTAATTATTCACAAATGAGCCGTTGTACTAGATTTTTACCTGTTTAGGCCTACTTTTTCAGGTTATTTCGAAATAATTTTAATTTGGTAAAGTAATTTGTATTATAATTGCTGTTTATAATGTTCATTAACGTGTTGGATGATTCTAGAACACGGTACTGTGTCTGGGTTGGTGTGATGGTTAGAAAGAGAGGCATGAGAGGCCTGTAAATGGGAGTGAGAAAGGAACAGTGCTTCCCCGCCAACCGAGATAAAGACGGTAATTCCCCCCCTGCATGGGAACCAAGTGATAACTGCTGTCTCACGGTGTGGGAGAGAGAACGAGAATGGGAGTCCCCGATTTCGAGGTGAAATTGAAAAGAGACTGATCAGGGGAAGCCCAGAGTTCTGTGTGTAAAAGGTTTTTTCATGTATTGTAACTTGTTCTGTGATTGGTTTGTATCTGTAAGAGTGAATGAAGCGTGCGTGTGATTGGTCGGTGAGGTCATGTGATGTCTACTCCCTGCGTGGAGGAGACAGTGGCAGGATTTCACCAGTCGTCTGTCGATCGCTGCCAGGCGAGGCCGCGTTTCGGCGGCTCGCTGTTTTTCGTTGGGTGCAGCCCTGTTAGAGGTCGCACCATCTTCGTGTACTTGCAGTAAAACATTACTGAAGGACTTAATCGACGTTATTATTTTATTATTAAATCTCATCAAGCGAACTGAGGGCAGTTTTCGACGGGCAGATATATGTGTGAAACGAGTGAATGAAACATTGAAAGTGTTCTGGATTTTTCGGTGCATCCTAATTGGAAAGAATAAAACAAAAACTACAATCAACGTTTTAAATCTTTTTATTTTGTAAGTAACGAACCGTTACAACTTAGCACGACTAATGCGTTCCTAAAAAGTTCGCATTATCCGAAACTGCGTATTCTGAAGCATTGGTCTCCATAAATAGCAAGGCTGATTTACTTAATTGGTTACAAAAAGTGTAGGGAAATATTCTTTATGTAATGTAACTGGGTAGAATAACACTCAATGATAAATATTTCACAGCATTTATCTTTATAAGCCTACCATAACAGAATACTTTGTGTGACAAATATGACACAGCATTAACAGGATAGTTATCATGCCCGCCAAGGCATGACCGACTCACGTCAAATACCTTTCCGTGAACTTTCCAAACAATCCTTTACTGGCAGTGAAACAGATATTACTGTCCGGATATTTACATTTTATTTTTTCAAAAATTAAAGTTCTTATTCGTGTATCACCGCTTGGTTCACACCAACACTGTCAGGCCCGTGATTATTTTTCATTTCACCATTCATTTAAAAAACTTTTCCATGCGAATAATATGTTCACTTCTGTTCTGGTATCTAATGTGAAATATATACCCGCTAGTACATACAACCAACAGCATCAGACTTATATGAATGTTGATGAAGTCCTTATTTTGTACGATTGTGCACACAGTTGATTTGCTTAAAACTGAAGTGCGACCAACATAAGTGTGGCCTTCATGGCGGTCTGCACATCGCTATACTTCTAGTTTTGTCTCAAATACTTGAACACGATGCGTTACGCTCTCACTTGGAGGTCATGATTCCACTATTATTCCAACTGCAGGTGCTTGCACAATTACAGTTACCGGCACACGAATGGGCAGACGTTGCTTTATGTTTGTGCGTGCGATTTCCCTGCCAATGGCTGGATGGAAGTTCACCACGGCCCAGTCTGCGGCCGGGCGACAACGGTACGGCACGGCGGCATACGCGCGGACATAAAAACATTTGGTCATCTACACTCCATAGCTGCAACTTAACTTGCCATAGCTGATGTTTGTAGAACAGCCGTTAGTGTAGTCAGACCTGCGCGTGCAAGGAAAAAAGGAAGCATCAAAAGAGAGAGAGAGAAAATTTAAAACAAAGAAAGAGGAAGAATAACTTAACTAGGCAAAAAAAGTAAAATAATAATAATAATAATAATTAAAACCAAGTTTAAAAGAGGCAAATAATTTACAATTTTTATTAAAATGGGAAATAATTTCAGATGCATTTGTATTCCATTCCCACTAGCACGAAGCGAATGAAAGAAGCCATTTTTGCCAACCTGAGGAACATGTGGTTACAGACTATAATTTCTTTCCAGTTGACAAACAGCTTTTGAACATCTTCAACCGACAGAATTTTGCTCTCCAGCAACGGCTTCTCAAAAACCTGAAACAGAAAATTTACACAGTGGAACCACTTAATAAATTACTTGACTTTAAAGAATTCCTCACATTAAAGTACATAGAATATCCAAGTTATTAATGTCCAAACTCTGGGAATAAATTGTACAGTTCGAAAGTAATAAATAGGGAAACAATTTTATGGTTTAATTTTTAGGACAATTGCTTTTTCAAAACAGGTGATTTTGGTGTTACTGTTTTTATCATTAGATATTGTCTTTATTCATTCAAAAAAAAAAGGTATTATTCAACAAATATAAAACTAAAAAAATTCTTAATACTTATTTCACCAAAATATTCTCATCCTAATTGACATCTGATATACTAATACAGTAAAATCATTATTAATAAGCATGTCTAGAACCGATATACTTAGAAAAATTAAAAATAATATGGCAATTTTTGTGTTTGAAACAAGTGCCACCAATAATTTAAAAACATTTTACCAATGTAAGCGATGCAATACTAAACCATATATTTTTTTCCAACCATTTAGTCTAGTACAAAATTCAAGCTAAATAAATTGCATTCAATGAATTTACTTCAAAAAAGTAACAATTTTTTTTTTTTTGTAATACGAGTTAATTTCTGTCAAATTGCTGATTGATTTTATGATTTTAGTTTCATTTTGGTGTTAAATCATATAATAACTTGCATTTTGGTGTTATTGACATGCTTTGCTATGTTATTTCGGTCTTATCGCAAGTCACCACATAATCTTGTTCCTAATAATTAGCTATCTTCATAAATAAACAGAATACATTAAAAAAAATTAAATCTTCCATTTTGAAAAGGAACCTAGCCTAAAATAAAACCATAAAATCTTGTACCTACAATAAATATTTGGCCGTCCACCCTTACTAATTGCTTGGGAATAAGTTTCGCTTCTCGATTCACTCCAGCATACACACACTGCTATGGACAAAAATATTAAACTTAAAACCAATTTTCTGATTATTTTAGGAAATATATAGGGGTGGACAAAGCTGGAATTTTGTTTTGAAGGAAAGCCGAAGCAGTTTAAGCATGAGACAGAAATATACTGTAAGTGTTCAAACATACGATTAAAAATGACTTTGTTAAGTATCCCAGAAAAAATCTTGGACAACCTTATCATTATTTCAAAACACAGGGGTTCATCTTCAAACATATAAAAAACACAATACAACAACACTATGGATATAATTTATACTTTAGATAAATATTTTCATTTTAATCCCTTAAGCGCATACATGTCACACAGGCTAAATAATTTATACGTTAACTACTTAAAAAGCAAAAAAATGGTTGTCTGTAAAGTCTGTTTACAGACGATAGTTTAACGTGACGTCGTCATAACAAAAGATTGATGAAATGATTGCATACTTTTATGAAAAAAATTGAATCATTTTTAATTTTATTAATAAAAAAATAAATACTTGGAATTATACTAGTAATCAGATTTTTAAGATGCAAGAATAATCAACCTTTATTGCCGAAATTGTTGTTGTAATAAGCAATGGAATACCACATTAACTTTTCACTTCACTTTATAAAAAGTCGAGTGGAAGAGAGATAGATGCAGCGCAAGCGTACAATGAGCATAACGGGACAATGTGCGTAACAGGACCATGTGCGTAACGGGACACTTTTTCGTGCGTGCAGCCGGCGTTCATTGATTTATTAGACGTTGTCACGTCAAAAAAAGGTTTCTTTCCTGCAGTAGTAACGTAGTACTTCGAGGCCAAAGCCCTAGCATCGAAGCATCGCCAGGCCCTCACCTCGTTCACCACGATCATGTCGGCGATGTACGCCTGCTCCGTGGCGATCAGCTCCCTCACGCACTCCTGGCGCCGCTTCTCCGTGTCCGTCATGTTCACGGTCGCTGCGCACACACACGGGACACAGCGCTTTCACACACGGATTCCCTTCGCGCGCAGTTCCCCTGCATCGTATCGGCTGCAAACATCAGCGTTAAACTTAGACTGTGGACTAGAATTCCAAAACACCTACTATTGTGTGCTGAGGAGAAGGGAGATAAGGAAAAAAAAACTTCCCTCCCCTCCCCCTTCCAAATTCCTAAAATATCTATCATTCCCGACAATTTGAAAGCAAACAGCAGGAAAAGTGGTTCTATCCCCCCCACCCTTCCAGGAAAGGAAATTTTGTGGATACGTTCCGGTTCGTACGTGCTGAAATCCCTTTAATATATTCTTTTTTTTTTTTTTTTGAGACCAGGAAACGAATGTAGGAATTGTAAGGTTTAAAAAATGTTTTGTGTCTGCATCGCACGAGACCATTAAGGGAGTTCACACAATGTTTCGTAAAAGCTCCTGTGCAAACTGCCGACGGTCCTCTTAGTCGTTTCCCAAACCTGTCGCACTCGAGTGGCGAGGCTCGCGTGCTCAGTGCCAACTTGACTGTTGATGTAAGCTTTTGGACATACGCCATTGCTAAGCACATGTATGTCTGTAGAAGAAAACTACAAAAAACACAAAAGGAAAAACACAAATTAAGCAAAAAACTGCTGTTGTCAACACAATATAAATAACACATAATATTCCCTAACAGGAATATGGTCAACAAACAAAGAAAAACAAAGAAAAATGGACTAAGAAAACGAAAAAAAACCCACTAATGATGACAGCAAAAAAATATTGAACCCAAAAAAAATTCAGCACAACAGTTGAAACGAGACAAAAGAGACAAAATCACAACAAAACGAAAAGACGAAACAAACACAATAGTTTTCTAATACAGAAACAAGCGACGTTTCGGGAACTGCTATCTGCTCCCGTCCTCAGGCAGAGACGCACATGGTACGAAAACGCAGGTGCGAATATGTAATTTGCGAGTCCGAGTTCACTATTGTCTTGCGGGTCTTGTCACCTCAAGTCCCTAAGCGTAACAGGTGCGACGTAAAACCCTGTAATACGTCGAACCGATACCATGCTTCCGACAGTTACGTTACTCATGTGATGATCAGGCCAGGAGAGTAAGTGAAATGCACAGTAGGGTCTCTATTGACCGAGCTTTGATAACAGAGGTTTTAAGTCATCTGACGCCGACCTAAAGCGCCAATACCAGCAAAGACCATTAAAACATTGGCTTGAGAGTCTGCAAAATAATCTAACTGTTGAAAAAAATTAACCCTAAAGAATTAAAGATGATATTTACTGGTTGAACTACTCATGGAGTGAAGTGAAAGAATCTACCGTACATTGAAGAAAAGCTGGAAAAACATCACACTGAAAATTTATACCACTGGGCCAACTGAAAACCAAAGACGATCTTATAATATCAGAGTTTGCCGAGGTTTTGATCATCCAAGGTTGTCATGATTCACATTAACTCTATTAATCAAGACTCTACTGTAATTATAAAATTAATTATGAGCCAAGGCGGAGGGTGGGGGAATCTGACCACCAAACACCCCCCCCCCTCCCCCTTGAATAAAAAAAATAAATTTAAGTACCGAACTGGAAGAGCGGATGAGGCATTTAAAAAAAAAATTACTTAAATTAACTGTAAACAAATTTAAATCAACATTTTCTAGGGAACTTTCCTAGGCAATTTTCACAGCTGCAGAACAATCAAAAATTATGTAACCAATAATAACATGAGGATTTTTTTTTGGTGTATAAATAATTAAATTTGTAGTTATGCATAACAAAAACTTTTTGAGTTAAAAATTTTAAAATTACAAAGAAGTGTTACATGCTCACACATTGTGATTACACACAATAACTACAACTACGTACTCCGAGTGTCGGTTTGAAAATACAGTAATACCTCAACTTACTAAACCCCATCTTAAGCAAATCCGGAGTTACTCAATTTTTAAAACTTCTCGTTGATTTATTCGTCTTTTGTTTTAAAGTCTCACGACTCTCTATTCTCCACACCGTGCACACTATTGTCCAACTTACCACATGTTTGTACATGTTTCATGCGGAGGAAATATTGCGAGAGAATAAAAATTTTTCGATCCATCAGACGACTTTCGTTAGAATTTAGTATGAAGCCTTCTACATTAAAATAACATCAGTTTCCTTTTTTGCAATTCATAATATAATTTGTTGTATTATCTAAGATTTTACTACACATTTATTTTTCTAAATTGTTTTCTTTAGTTTCCGGTACCAACTAAATATAATTTGTATGTATGTATTAACATGCAAAATTGTATCCCGAATCACGCTAATTCGACTTGCGTGGTCTGGGTCCCACCTAATGGCATAAGTTCAGGGTATTACTGTAGTCATTCTGAAGACCTGAGCTCTAGGTGCCGTGTGGCATTCAAGCAAAGCCATGAATCTCTTTAAGGTTCTGTTACCAGTTCACACACTAAGAGCAGAAACATTTAGCTCAGCATCGTATCAATGGCAACACTCAACATGCTTCTGATGGGCGACGAGAGAGCAAGTTTGCACGGCACAACTTCCTGCGAGAACCTCCGAACAATTAAAACAGAGATAACAATGAATGAAGTAAAAGTCTTTCTAATCACGACAATGCTAATACAAAATTCTAAATGTCATTACAGACATCCGTAAAATGGGATCTCTAATGTATTCATACATACAAAAACCATTCATACTTGCAGGGTGAGGAAAAAAAAAAAGAATATAGCAAGTATATACATGATGTGAGAAAAATATAGACAAGTTTATTCAACACCAATAGATCACACGTCTCTTACGCTCATTCATGGTAAGTCAAAATTTGACTTGCAAACTTTGGCTGTAAGTCTATTATGAAAAAAATAAGTTTAAAACATACATACAATTTACATATAGTTTTAAAGAGTTTTCCCAAGACTAGTATAAACCTTGAAGCTGGAGACGAGAGGAATTATTTAAGACACAACACTGGGCATCTGAATAATGTTTAATTGAACAAATTTCTGCAACCACCACAAAACTTATTGTTGCTGGTAAATATGTATGGGAAAATATAAACCTCCAGCCGAAGTCTATCGGCTAATTTTTGACATATGTACTTGGTATTTATTTTTTAATTATGGAAGTGTTTAGCAGGAAAAAATAATGCATGTGCTACCTATAAAATTGATTTGTCAGAATTTTATCTTGGTTTAAGACTTTGCTGATGAGGTAATTAGAGACACATAAATTCAACATCATTGTTGGTGGAAACTGGAGCGTGAATTGCCCGCAATCGACGTTTATGAACCGTTCCAGCATTTGGTTGAACCACGATACAAGCGTAAGCCCTCCCTCGGCATAATCTCGTTCAGACGGGAACAAACGAACTGCATCCCCAAGAAGCAGTACATTTCAGGATCACTGTATCTGCTATCATACAGTGAGACAATATACAAGAGCTTCTAATGAGAGCACATTTCTCCATGCATTTAAAATATGAAATAAAGATATAATTAGCAGGTAATTCTTTGCTGTGGAATTTAGAGTTTTACTTAAAATATTTATGTAAATAAATACCATGGTTTTAGTTTTACCCAATTTCTTTTTAAAACAGAAAAATTTGGTGTTATTTTTTTTTATAAAAGCTGTTTTTTCATACTTACTCCACCAAATTGTGACACACTTTATATGCTGCATTTCTACTTTAAAATAATTTGTAATAAATTTGTCTAAAACAGATACATTCAATAAAAATAAATGAGCATTTTGGGTTAAAAAAAAGTATCCAATAAGAGATGTAGAATAAACCAAATATAATTAATTTTTCTTGCCAATGTTCTTTGGTCAATTTTTTGTACGGAAATTACATTCCTTGAATTTAAAGCATTAAAATGTTACTTTCAAATAATTTAAATTAAGTTTTGGTTAAATGCTGATTAATTCCATGATATAACTTGCATTTCGGAGTTATGTGGTGTTTTAACATGCTTTTGATGTTATTTCGGTTTTATCACAATTCCCCACATAATACTGTCCCTAAAAATTGGCATACATCTGAATTCTTTATCCTTGGACAACACACAAAGAAAATCAGATTTTTGAGGCTGATTTGTGTTCTCAGCCTCTCTGACTGTAAATAAATACCTACTACTGACTTAAAAGTCATGGTAAGAGTTTTACTACATATGACCTAATGTGCAGACTTGTAGGCTGAAACTTACAGGCTGAATTTTGGGAATATAATTCACGAAAAATTTAAAATCATTATCGACAGATGACTATACAGTAGAACCCCGATTTTGCGAACACGGATTTAACGAAAACAGCGATTTAACTTAAAGATTTTCAGGAACCATTAAAAAACACCAATTTATTTAAATAACAATATAGATTTCCAAAAATTGAAAGTAAATTGTAATGGAATATTATTAAAAAATACACTCTGTGGTGTCAGTAATAGAATGGAGATACTATATATTAATATGTGCCTTTCATCATCTGTCCAAATACCAAAAAATTAAAAGAAAATTGTTCAAATTGCTTAAAAACTGCGGGCGCTGTAACTGAATTGCGTAGGTGTGTGCCATTGCGCGCGCTTGGATAGATAGACTGTCCGCGACACATGACGTCATGAAGGGTTTCTTTGTCTGCATCTCTCCCCCCCCCCCCCCCCTATCCCTGGCTTGACTCACCACATTATCTTCCAATCACGCCCGCATAGTAACAGTGCTAGCCAATAATCACACGTTTCCAAATATTCCCTTTCCCATCCTCCAGGTTTTTTCAACTTGTGACCACGTCACACCAATACACCATCATCATTATTCTCAGTGAGAGCTTTGTGCGCAGTGTTTAGTTTTTGGAATACGTTTTTTATAAGTGCTGTTCGGACTTCGATTTTTTGCTTTTCTTCCTTAGATTTTGATTACAGATTGCGATTGGAATTGACTAAACTGCCTGTTGACGACCTGCTTAGCTTTTTTATTGGTACATGACTTTATTTACTGTTTTTGGATATCAGCTTTGTTAGGTTTTTTTGACGACTCGTTTATGTTTTTTCAGCTTTGATTGTGAAATTATAACTGTATGAGTGGGTAAAAGTGTACTTCATACACATTTCAGCAGAAGTTTGAAATAATAAAAAACGTTGAAGATGAAAATTTGACAAAGTCTGAGATAGCACGGCAGCACAAGATATCGGAGTCGACCCTGTCTACGATATGGAAACGTAGGGACGCGATTATGAGTGCTGTAGAAAGGGAGGGTCACAACGTGAAGGATTTTCAATAATTGGGGAGACGGGGGTCATTGAAAATCTGTAAATCGGATTTAACGAAACATCGATTTAGAGTAAACATTTTCGGTAACCATAGCAGTTCGTTAAATCAGGGCTATACTGTACTACTATTTGAACACTGAAATTTTATGCAAACTTATTTAAAATTAATTACTGTACAATCTACATAGTTCTGTCTCAAAACTTAGATAAAACTGTGATATAAATAATTCATTACCTGCTCTTTTTTTATTTCAACCTTACAAGCCCACCTAAGGTAATAAAAGAATAACACATTTAATGTTAACAGCCATTTAATTTAATAGTATAACATTTAATACTAACATTTGATACACATGTGTAATAAAAACAAATAAATAGATTATGAATTCAACTCATACACTGTGTGGTGATTGCAAGTTTTATTTGACTTTTTACACATGCCGTAAGAAGGTCATGTTTAAACCCATTATCAGTACAAGGATAAAGGCAACCATTATAACTCACTGAGATACACAGGAATAACAAGTGAGCTGATTTCAGAGGCTAAGCACTCTTACATTCATGCTAATACTTAATATCAATTTACACAGATCTACACTTCACTATACAGAAAAATTATTTAGCAATATGGCAAGACCAAAATGGAAGAGTACTACTTATTAACTGGCCTTAGACAGACATCTCTAAAAGTTACCACCACTTGCAACAATAAATAATTATTACTGGAATTAAATCTTAATTTTAATGAACTGTTTGTACATAACCTTAACCCCAAAATCTTTCAAACAAATCAATGCTTATTTTTGAGCAGAAAAAAATTAAAACAGAAAAAAAAATTTCATTATGAAGCAAAGTTGCATAACATTGTAGTTATTAAACATTCAAAACATTATAAATACAATATACAGAACATACAATGTGATTTTTTACAAGTTACTTTAAAGTTAAATAAATCTACATATACAAATATAATCACTGACATCACATAAATTATAACTGATAGTAACTTATAATCCTAACATGATTAAATAATATCTCAGCAAGTACATAAATTATGTAGGAATATTTATCCACAAAACAAAATATTTTTTAAAAAATTTTTTTCCTTCAAAATAAGTCAATGTTGTGTATGAAATACCACTTATAAAAGAGCAAAAAATTATCGCATACATGAAAGGGACATCAAACACTGTACCAAGATGAACCTTTCACAAGGTACATACTGAATTTTTGCAAGATAGTATCTTAACTCCTAACAACACTCACTGTAGCACAATATCATCTGCTTTGAGCCTACAGATCGTAAATATTGCTCAAAAAAAGGTATCTTAAAAAAAATATCTCACATAACATATATGAAATCAATCACATTTTAACTAAAAAAAAATGCTAATCATGGTTTTTGAGCTTCCTTATTATCTATGAACCATTCATGAAAACTAACATAAGGATGATGAAAATTGAAAAATTTACTTATAGGCAACGATGATTATCTAGAAGCAAGATGATACCGAAATGAACAACACATCATATGCTCTAACTGATAACACCACAAAGTGTATTTCACAAAACTTAGTGAATTTTTTTTTGTAAAGGTTTACAATACTTTATCCAAAATTTGAACCATTACATTTGTTAAGCAATTTTTGTAAATTTAATTAGTTAATCCTGCTGAATCTAATTCAGACATCTACTTAAGGGCATATTTCATTCAGTGTAATCTAAAACTTGAGAATGTGAATTGCAGGGTTTAAAATTTTATTTCTTGGTTTTAAAATTAATGGTAGAATTTAAGGCATCTAACAAACAACTTAATCCTTTTGCAAAATCCAATCTGATTATATTATTGGAGTAAGGGCGCATCTCTAACAAAATTACAGCTATCACAGCTGAAAGTTATAACATAAAAATTCCTCAGAAAAGTTTGGTTTTAGCTCTTGAATGTCATAATTTTCAAATATATTACCACAAACCCGTGTTGCTGCACATTCTTCGATTGAAAATGACTAGGCCTATACTTCATTGAGGCACACTAACACAGGGACTCATTAAAGAGTGTTAATTATTATAGCATGACATTAGTTGACATATTTTGTGAACTTAGGTTGGTAACCGGAACAAATCATTACCTCTTTCTTCACTGAGCAGTATTTCTGCCTGAAGCATGCAAAATGTTCTTCCAAAACCTACCTTCCATGTGTTTTGCCTCCCATACCTAAGGCTACAGCACTAACACATGACGTAATTTACCACGACTACTCAAAACATTAACTTTGCTCTCCCCTGCCTTTATTTTTAGGCCAGTAGTTTCTTGGCAAAGCCAAACATAAAGCAAGTTTTTGTATTCAAAATAATCAAAATTGATATTATTATTTACGGTAAACTTTTTTTCCCTCACACACATGCAAGTGTGTGAAGTGAGGAACGAACGCACCCACATGATAGCCGAGTTGCAGTGCAGTTTATTTAAAAAAAATTTACTTGCGTTAAATTAATGCTAATTCTTGTGCCTTAACAATATAAATTTGCAAAAAAAAAATTAAAGCACTACTCACTGCTGGTCAAGTTATTATAAAATAAAATTACTATAAGCAACAATATTCAGTTCCTGTTACTGACTCACGCCATTACTAACTGAATAATAGGCTTTTCTCAGCTTAATACAACATAAGAGGGCAAACTGACAAACCATACGGAAGGAATATCACAAACAAATATTTTAACAGAAACATGTTCCACACTCATCAAACAAATTCACTAAAATTATGTAATTTGTAAAGTGCACCTTGTAATGAATACCTGTTTATGAACCATTTTTTTAAAGAATACATTGGTTGCTTTCCTAAATTTGTTACGAAGTGAATTATGAGCTGTAATTAACCCAAACGTTAGTATAGGAAAAGGGTGTTAATGCAGCAGACAAGCACGCTACCAAAGACTATTAGCAAAAAACTTGTCACTATCCAAACCCCTTTAAAATACAAGTTTCAAATGATAAATTGTAAGAACTATTTTATGCCTTGAAATACCAAAAACAATTGAACATTATTTCATCCTAATACTATTTTTTAACTTGTTAAAATGCCTCCATTCATAAATTACAACTATATTAATTAGTGCCTTCACACTGTGAATAACTTATGGATGCCTCAGATTTGGCCCTTTTTTTTTTTGATTATAAATAAAGGCAAGTGAATACTCACACTTACACATGAATACATTTTTACACACCTAAAGACTTCTGTACAACCTCATCACAAAATGAGGCATTTCTGACAGAAACCACAACATATTTACACGAATAAGAAAACACACCAAAAAGGATTCGATATCATCTGTCTCAAAACACAGTTTCACAACAATAACATCACCGAGATTCTCAAGGCAAGGTACGATGTAAGGAAAATCAGATCATTAAACTAACAAATTTCTAGTTAAGATGATAAATAAATTGTGCAAGAAAGACTTTCACTAATGCATAACACATACATAATGATGATTAGTTATATAATGGCTATCATTTTAGTGATAAAACTACCCTACTTGGTTTCCAGCATACAAGGGGCGCATGTAGATCTGCTAAACACAAAACATTAAAAAGTAGTTATTGAGTTAAGAAAGCTAAATACTATCTCTGGAAATCCAACTTAATAAAGAAAATCAAAATTAATATGCAAAACATCCGAAAGAGGAAATAAGCAGGCCACAAGCAAAATACAGCGAGTGTAGAGTAGACTTAACGTTGAACGGAAATTTTTGTTCTAAAAGCAGCTACGTAAAGAAGTTTTACATTACAAAAAATGAATATTTCTGTCAAGTGAGCCAAAACTAAAATTTTGGAATAAAAGCGATGTGCAAGTTTCCTGTGTATATACAGACAAAAATTGTGCACTTTACTTATAAACTGTACAACAAGAATTTAACACCATCATTCCTTTACTAAATTAACCGAAATCAAAAACATTCATAAAAAAATCAACAACATAATGAAATAAGAGCCTATCGAGAGGAACACAAGTATTATGCTCTCGCGATGTCGACTACAGGTGCTGCTAGCCCACTCCGATCATGCATGGTGGCTAAAACAAACAAGGCGGAGAATATGTTGCCGTGGTGACGAGGGCGATACGCAAAACCCAGCACACAAAGCCTCGAGCAGGAAGGATAAGGAAAGAGGAGACTAAATAGCTGCAGGTTTGCGACTGTTAAAGAGCTAATTACGTCTTGCAACAAGCTAGGGCACATATGTACTAGTTGGGCAATATTTATTTTGGTATTATGTTTAGCAAATCCCTTCCCAAGTCTTTGGTGAAAGTTAAAAGAGAGTTCTGGAATACTTTTGCAGATCTAACATTGAAAACGATACCAAGAAAATTTGAAAATTTTTGTGCGATAGCACAAAAAAAGAATTTGCAGCAACACTGCATGCAAAACTTAAAGTAGGAGAATATTTTTACATCAAATCACTAACAGCGGTTAGTCAAGATATACAAGAAATATACAGTTTTATACACTACAACAACATTTACAACCACTCCACAAACTGATTCAAATATCGTTACGCACTTCGGCAGACAAAATATTAGAAGATCTATCGTGCCGTCGCTAACACAAACATCGGCTAACATGTGACGCAGGGTTTTCGGGAACACTACTCCACAACAACACACATGAATAAATGCCTCTGTACAGTCCTAGAACTCCGAGTTGTAAACGTGAGCGGGCAGAGCGTCTCCCTTCGTCGGTCGTGTTTGGAGGGCCACCGCAGTCTACAGAGTGGGCGAGCAGGCCTGTGGTCGCATTGCGTTTGCTCGCTCCTACAAGTCAAACAACACAGCATCACCGCCTCGATCTCCCAACCATGAAGGCCTTCAACCATGTTGCAAAAAATTCTTTAAAGAAACGCAATTTTAAACAACATTCTAGTCTCGATTAACTGAGCTTCAACCAACCAAGAATATGTTTTATCCGAGCAGACCTAATGCCGTTCCCAACAAAGACAGTTCAACCATTTGCTTGAGGGCCTAGAAAATGATCAAAAGCCTTAATAAAATTAACTTCAATGATATAATTTACCAATCAGCTCATCGTGAAGTGAAAAAATGATACCATTGGGCCAATTGAAAACCACAACGATTTTTTAATTATATCCGTGTTATCCGAGCTTTTGCATGACCCCGGTTGCCACGGTCCACGTTTACTCAATTAATCGAGACACTAATGTATCTACAGTGAAACCCTCTTTAAAAGTTTCCAAAATTGCCAACTATAGAGCAAAGTTATCCAAGCCTACTAAATGAAAATGGTAAAATTTCGTAGCAAAAAAACTTAAGAAGGTTTCACTGCAAAGGTGTTCACACAGAACAGAAACCAACCAATTTCTTACAGACACACACTTAAATACACACACTGCTGTTTCTTGCATTGTACAACTAGGCATCCCTCCCTCGCATATTCAGGTAAGTACATTGGCTGCAGCAGTACGAGAGAGCAGATGAAATCGCAAGTACTGTTCAAGGTGGTTTACGGACGAAGCTTTTTTTTTTTAATATACACGAACACACAGACTATCCTAGAGAAAAATAACAAGTTGGGCCCCAACAGAAATTGATCTTAAATTACTTATCAGATCACTGTAGGGTCACCTACATTGGTAGAAAATTGTACACTTTTTAAAACAGTCCGATCAACCATTCATACACCAAAAAGAACTTCCTTTAATGATCATGAGGGAGAAATGTCAAGAAACCATCATAAGTTAGTGAATTTGTTACCTAATGATATGCACATTGAAAAATTTAGGTATTTTGAAGTTTATGCATACCTACAATCCTCTTTAAAATGAAGCCAAAAGGGACATTAAATTGCTTGATTTTTTTTTTTTTTAATGTAAAAGCACTTGTACACCTTTTTAGTATTGTTGTTTCTCATGTCTTCGCAGCCACCCATTATGGCTTAAAAAGCACAGAGGATTCATGCTTCTGGAAATTTCCGAGCAATGCCTGTGATACTCACTACAATAAAGGTGCTTTTAACAGCACGATCTGGCTCACGGTCATGATGTCCGATTACCAATTTTGCCGGATATGTTTTTAGCTGAATACCAAAAGAAATCAATGTAAGTGTATACACATGAGAATTGCTGTTTCAAGAAATCTCTGATCTGTCACTGCGTCCCGTCAACAAATCCCTAAATTGGCCAGAAAAAATCTGAATGTAAGCAGCCCCTTCGGAGCCAATAGCAGAATATACCGAACCGAAGAGAAGAACACTGAATCAAAGAGTGTTAGCGAGATGGGATGATAAAGCAACGCTAGCTGGCAGGCCTGTGATAATACGAGTTTATTGATAAAAAGTGAATATTATCAAATCAAATGTTTAAAATATTCACAAATTCGAATCAAATTGTGAGTATTACCCTATATATATACAGTAGAATCCCGCTGATGCGACCCTTCATGGTTCCCGGAAAAACGGATTTATAAACGGAATGGTCGCAATAGAGAATCCGGGGTGTCACCACATCGTCGGATACATAAACGTGAATGCCGCTCGGGCAGTGTCTAGCCGAGCTCGGCGCAGCCACTATCGCACAAAAAGCTGTCTCAGCTGTCATGTTATCTTACCCGCCCGCACGAAAAGCCCCTGTGGTAGCTTCTGCGAGAGCGTAAGAAACTCTTCCGGCCAGGCTGGCGGTAGCGGCGGCTTGACATCATACGTGACGTGACGCTTACCTCTCCATCCCCTGCTAATTCTTCAAGGCTCATCCCTCCCAGAGCCACAAACCATGTAAAAACACACCCCCCCCCCCCCCCTTTTTTTTCCCAACTAACATTTCAACACATTCCCTCCCTTATTTCAACCTTCTGAGGGAGAAACTGTCAGCATCCTCCTCCCCTCCCACACCGCGTGCGGCAAAAGCCAGGTTGTATAGTCCATTCTTGGTAAAATAAATATTTTTATGGGCTTATATGACTGTCCTTCGCCGTTAATAAATACTTTATAAGTTATTATGATACAATTTGTTTATTAGTCACACAGCAGTTTCTGCTGAAAAATCACTAATACCTCAAATTTTATTGAATAGAAAAATTTAGCAGGGCTGTAAATATATTTTTTTTAATGCATAGTTACTTTTCCGTCTGCATTCCAATGTGTTTTTTTTTTCTTTTTTTACGCTGTAAAGGGCCGGAAAAGATAATTGCTTGAGCTGTCAAAATAAACATCGCTGACGGCAAGGGCACGAGCCCATCCTGTCGGTCTGTTGCTGTGATTATCTACTACAAAAACATGTCACAGCATTTCAGGATAGCATTGTTCTTATATCTTTCGTTTATAGCCGAATGTTTTCTACCTGATCCACACAAGTTCCTTCGCCACGTTTTGAACGAAAATAACCACCAGCCGGGTAGCATAGCCGAACTCGCGTGACGCGAGTTCACTTAGCGCGAGTATTTATTGGAACCCATTGTTCGGGGTATGCAAGTCCGAGGTGTATAGCATAATTCCACGCAATTTTTTTTTGTTTATCTGCGCATGTGCGAAGTCAGCGATGTTGTAGAAAAATAGCCGAGAACCAAACACCTGGCGACGTCGTTAACACAGTGAACACAGCTTTGTTTGGCCAGTGACACCTGAGATGCAGCTGGCAAATCACATCACACTAACCAGTCGCAAGACAAAGGCCCGGGACCGGGACGGCAATTGACGCGCATGTAGATGCTATCAGGTGATGCGCGCAGTTTACCGGTAAGCGGTAAGCGTGGACAGTCTAGAGGGGTGGTATCTATTTTTAACCATCTTTTGTATGCCTGCCTGATTGCAGTACAGCGCTCGCCAAGATAAACGTGAATACATAGCGCCCAACAAAGTGTAACAGACTTGTTTTTCAGCCAATTTTACTCAAATTTTCGACTTTATCTGCTCGAATTTTTCACAGTTTCTCAAAAAACGGTCGTATTAACGGAATGGACGCATCAGAGGGGGGTCGCATCGGCGGGATTCTACTGTAGCAGCATTCAATAAAAATAATGAAATAACCATGCATAAAATTAATATTGAGACCTCATATGCAAACAGAGTGCCTTTTTTTTCTTTTAAGTAACGAACTTTATTCAAGCAAAACACATACCACGAATAAAAAAATATATTTTTTTTTTTTCATGAATTAACCTCAGGCTTTTAAGGTTTTACAAATTTGCAACAAGCGCAAAGTTTCACATCAGATGCAAAGCTTTTGCATCACAACCGAAGCTTCAAATAAAATGAACAACAATTTCCTGGCAAAGTCAAATTGAATACTGGAAAGAGCTTCGATCGATTCGCTTAGTCGAAGCTTCGCACAGACCTACCGGCTGACGCTTGCAGCTCGGCATCCCCTCTACGTGCAAGACTGCGGACTGGCGTGCAGTCTACTCGTCGTGCATTGAGCAACCATGATAGTGGAGTGGTAACCATAACATGATACGATGTAGAAATGAAGATAAAGGTATAATAGAACTCCCTTTCAAAAATCTTTACCAAGTGTTCCACGCCTAAAAATTATACTACTGCAAACACACGTTTCAGCCATTTTTGAGCCTCTACTAAAAAATATTCAGTTTAAGAACCATATCTGAAAACTAAACCCATCTGCCTCTCAACATAGACTTAAACAGACACCACTTTGATATAGTGAGCATTTTTTAAATTGTGTAATTTCTTCCAAAACTTTGGACATAGAATGTTTGCCCCTGTAGGCGGGCCCTTAATATCACATGGATGATGCTAAGGACTGTCTGGCTCGTAGACTAACATGAGCTACACAAAATTCATTTTTGTCTGACATGAGCAAATGACTTTTCTGCATGCACTTATGACCAGCCGGCTTCACGGGTCTTCACACTATTCTTCTCAAACTCTCTCCGCTGACAGCGAGATCTTGACTTGGCATTTGTCTTCGAGGCATTTCAAGTGCCGTTGAAGTCTGCAGACTACATATTAAGATCTAACAAAATAACTGTATCTTGCATTTTTTTTTTAACAACATGGAAGATTACTTAGCTGCAATAACGGATAAACATTTTGGCACTCTAGCAGTTTCTAGTAACATATCTTTATTAATCACATAATAGGTACATACCCAAATACTTGTTTTGCTGGGTTGCCTTTTGAGAAGCTATCTGGGGGTTTATTTTCATTAAAAATACACAATTAATACCAGGGAGAAAAAAATTACAAGCATTTATAAACAAATTTTCACATTAAAAAAAAACTGTTGAATATTTTTCAAATTCAATGAATATTGACGCAAAAAAAAAGGCTGTTTTCATTTTCTGTTTTCATTCTACACAATAAATATTGAGGAACATTTTATTCACCAGCTATCAAAAAGTACTAAAAAACTATTTACAAATTAACGAAATCCCAATTTTAAACTATATGTTGTACCATTTTTTTTTTTTTTTTTAAAAAAATCTCTCTTCTTAAAATTGTCCACCTGCTGCAGCCAATGAAATAAATATTGATTAAACAAAGAGTTTAAATAAGTGGTATTTAGTCCAACAGAACGTATGAATTTGTAATAACTTCTGTCGAACACCACCAGATTCCTTGCAGCAACAATTTATGTAATGTATACTTAAGTTTACGAATATCGTAAGCCCTGAACAATTGTAAATGTGCAAAAAAGAACCTCATAATAGTGTAAAGTAAGCCCCTATCAACTATTGAAAACGAGCTAAGCAGTCACAAGAATATCATAACGAAAGCAACCAAGTACAACACATTTGAGAATTTTCATGTATGTTTCAAAGTCAAGTTAAATAACTAACACAACAGTAGTTCGACCACTGTGAAAATTAATATGGTCTTAAAACTTGAAAACTACAGATAAAGACTTCTGAGAAAAAGGGTCTAGTTGGAAGGATTTACAGAATATTACAACTATATCAAATACCACACCAGCAATAAATTGCTGTGATTTTACATTCCATGAATAATGCAAGGAATATATGACAAGAAAAAAATTTTTTGGGACATGTGCAGACGAACTAATTTTTTGATGGGCAGCACACAACTGCTGAAAGAAAAAGAAAGCAAAAAAAAAAGTTTTAGGGCCAGACAATTAGTAGGTAACTGAGGAAAATATTTAAATTAAGTTAGTAGAAGGTATTTTTTTTTGTCACCTAGTAAGATAACGTAACATCAGGAAACTAGTAACAAGTGACAGGTGTTTTGAAGATGTTTCGGGTCGTTACCACAACGCCGAACGTACAATAATGCTGAATACATACCATAATGCCGAATGCCAAATATACCACACCGCCGAAAGTTAGAAAACTGCTGTGTACCCCAACGCCGAAATACAGTAACGCCGAAAAATGTAGCTGCGGGGAGGGGGGGCCACAGGAGCAAAATGAAGAACAACTGAATGAATTTGTGTGCTAACCTTACCTTACCTAACCTAACTTTTGTGGCAGTCCTGCAATGACATTTTTCGGGGTTAATGTATTTCGGCGTTGTGGTAATTCGGCGCTGTGGTACACAGCAGTTTTCTAGCTGTCGGCGTTGTGGTCAATTTGACATTCGGCGTTATGGTTTTCGGCGTTGTGGTGCGTCCCCTTTCAAGAGGTGCAGTGACTGCCTCCTTGCACGTCCGGGCGAGGAGAGAGAGGTTGTACTCACACAAGGGAGTGACGTAGTTGCTGGGGAAGAGCCCGGACACGCCCCTCAGCTCCCCGCGCCACCACGACGGCTCGTCCTTGCCCAGCAGCGTGATGACGTCGTCCTTCTCGAACGTCAGCTCGTCCTCGTTCTGGGCCGTGTACGGGTACAGCGCCACCACCTTCTCTGCAAGTTTAAAAAAAAAGAGGGGGTTGTCCGTAAAGTCGGTTCACGGACGATAATTTCACGTGATAACGTCTTAAGAAAACATTGATGAAAAATTGCATACTTTATTTAATTTTCAAATATTATTTACAGTTTTTGCAAATTTAATTTAATTTAAATAATTTGTTTAAATATAATCACGAACCATTAATTATAGAAATAAACTGAAATCAAATCATTGTTAATAAATTGTTAATTTTAAATGACGAAATTGGACAAATGAATAAAATTTTTTAAATTGCTGCTTTTAAAAACCCCGCCTTAACCCATTCAATATTATTGAAGATTTTCTCGCACGGTGGTTGGCCGGTTCTTGCACGCTCAGCTCAGGCGGAACGTGACAATGGGTCATGCTTTTTCGTGCGTGCAGCCGTCGTTCATCGATTTATATTCTACTAGCTGCAGTACCCGGCGTTGCCCGGGTTAAACACATGGAGCTTTATTGTCTGCGAGTTAAAGCAAACTGGATAGCGCTATATGACAGTGTGTTGGACATAGAGAAATGTCACACAATTACTGTTTGTATGTTTATGATCTATGATTTTATGTTTACCCATGGCGATATGTTATTTATTAGTTATAAATTATTAAGACCATTAATAAAAATAAAAACTATCCAACTATCCTATCTCTCAAATTGGATAAAATTACACATAAAGGCCAATTTTCATTGAAATTGGTTGACTTGGTGAAGAGTTCACTGGAAACAAACATCAGGACACTGGATTTATATATATTAAGATAAGACGTTATCACGTCAAAAAAAAATGCACAGACTATGGTAACATAGAACAATTCTGGCAATGATTATTAAATGGTTGAATGAACTGAGGATTAACGTGGCACTGGGGTGGTTAGAGACGAAAGCGGAGCACTGACGGAATGCGTGGGCGAGGGTGGGAAATGCTGAAACCAACCTGCTCTCCACAGCACTCGCCACGTTTGCCAATTCGTGGAAAAAAAAAATATGGATAACTATAAACTGATATCCTAGGTGACAAATAATTTCTACAGCTATTCACTTCGTGTATTATCACCCCTTGCTAATTTTTTTTGCACTTAGTGTATATCTGTCGAAAATATTTCCAGCAGACAACAAATGCAAGGGAGGTGTAGAATTAAAATTTTATAAACAGCCTTCAAATAAAAGTAATTACGAGAAAACAAAAAAAAAATCAACACGGCGGGAGAGATTGAGCCTTAACCCTTTCAGTATATTCGTCCACTGAAGCAGACAATTCATATCCCAATGACACAAGGAGTACACAAAACTTTGAATCTGTGGCAAGGGTGGATCTAGATTGATGGTCGGGGGAGGGCCACATTAAATCTTCTAATACAATTTTGGTACGTGTACAATTTAAATATTTAGTACATTTTATTTGTGGTTCAAAAAACATCCCATTACCTATAGCACTTCAGTAAAATGATACTTTAGTAAGTTACGTAAACTACGATACGGAATTTGGAGAAAATATGAAAATCATTCAGGTTTCGAGGAGGGGGCGACCATGCCACTATGGATCAGCCAGTGATCTGTGGGTAATGGTATACATTATTATAATTTTACATGTTATCCCTACTAATATTATAAATGTGAATGCAAGTTTGTTTGTTACGCTTTCACACGAAAACTACTTAGCCGTTCATCATGAAACTTTGTACACATTTTCTTGGAGGTATTAGAAGTAACATAGGATACATTTTATCGAGAAAAAAAAATATTTTTTTTTACAAAATATAAAAAAATGTTTGTCAAAAAATCTCAAAATCTAGCTACTTTAACGCCATCTAGCATTCCAGTTACGAAGTTCCAACCCTGAGTACCGTAATACCGTTGCACTGTACTATCGACGGTCAAAATTCAAAATTATTTTTTTTTGTTACAGAGAAATATATTTGATCGATTCATTTCTATTGTAATGATCTCTGACACTTATTGAATGGCTTCAATGCGAGCGAAGCCGCGGGTAAAAGCTAGTAATAAAATAATTATACATTAAATATTACAATTCGCACCCTGAGTACAAGACTATCGTAACTCAAAAAATTGAGTTTTTGAGATATTTTTACCATAAGCAGGAAAATTTCAGTATCTAGGCACTGCAAGACTATCGTAATATTATATTTACTTTTAACGGAACTTACGACAAATAATGTAGTGTTGCACTCTGGAAAACATTATATGAGAATATGTGTAACACTATGGCATCTTGAGTTGTGATAGTATTGCACTGATTTTTGAGTTACGATTGTCTTGCACTCAGGGTGCGAATTGTAGGTTGATATTATTACTACATGAAATATCCAAAAAAATAGTGAAGGTGAAATGAAGTGTTGATTCGGGAGTCGACGGGCCGGGGCGTGTGTGGATAGTCACCCGCGCTGTCCTGCTGCGGCTGCTGCTGGGGCTGTGGCATGGGAGACGGCTGGCCCTCCCGGGCCGCCCCCGCCTTGCCCCCGGCCGCCAGCAGCTTCACGTAGGACGCCGGGAACCACCCGATCTGGCGCCGCTTGCCCTTGGCCTGCAGCTCGCCCTCCCACCAGCCCGTGTCCGACTTCTTGCGCACCATGAGCAGCTGGCCGCGCTGGAGCGACAGCTGCTCCGCGCTGGTGGCCTGGTAGGGCGCGATCACCGTCGCGATCTCCGGCTTCCGGCCCTTGCCCTGCGACACAGCCGACACCTCGCTACACCGTCGCCTGTCCGGGCTGGCTGGCAGTCGCCCCCGAAACAACCAGTGCCACCCAAACCAATGCGCACAGCAATGTCCAAGCTCCCGCCCTTTTGCTTAGTAGTTTATTTCTACTCTGTCCAACTCTTCTTCCAGAACAATCCTCCTGTTTCCTGTAACCAACCTGCTTGTTATTAATGCATCCTGCATGTCAGAGCCCATGGTTTTCCCTGTGTCTATGCAGGTTTTACCTGGGCCCAACTTACCTAGTTTTTAATCTAGAATAGTCAGTGAGGGGAGTTAGTCATGGTGCCAATCACTGCCATGGATGGCCAATCCCCCTCCTAGCACATGATGCATGCTACCTCTCCTGCATGGTTAACACCCTGCATGATTAGAGTGTATGGTCTTCGGCCTGAGACACACTTAGTCTCCCTCCCTAACCTGGAACCCTCCCCAAAACACTTAAGTTTTAATTTAGGTTAGGAAAATTAAAAAAATCCATCACCTGTCATTTCTTTTTTATCAATACTGACACACAGGTATGACAATAATTCTCAACTGATTAACGTTCATCAACGCAAATGTAAAAAGACTGTGTTCCAATATTGATAGACTTAACATTAGATGTCAGCATTCAAAAACAAGAAATGTTTAACGTGAACCAGTACATATAAACATACTTTTTATGTACTTTTCACGAATTCTGGTGAACAGTATGCACTGGCTTGAAGTTTAAGTTATATAGTCCATGTCACTCCTGGTTTGCAGTGCAAAGTAAATGGTGACCACTGTTGCCAGATTGAAACTAACCGGCTCATCAACATAAAAATATTTTTTTATTTATTTTGTACACCATTGCTAATATAATAAGTTTTAATATTTTTCTAATTTTACTATTTTTTTTCCTAAGATCATAAAACGTGTCTAATGACAGTATTATTACAGCTTTAGTTATTAAATGCTTAACACCAATTATTATTTCACAGGAGAAACTATTTGTAACAGTCAATCATTATTAACAAATACAAGTTGCAATCTAGCCCCCACAACTGAGATTCAACATGCGTTTTGAGAAAAGGCAGCTCAAGTCACAAAGACAAACAAGCCTCACTCATCTTTATGAGCACGTTTACAAGTGTTAGGAAGGTGACATTCCCACAAGCACCAAAACCTTTTTTAATTGACCACAAATGCAAACAAATAAATTGAATAACTGTATCGGGATAAGATACTACAGACACCATATGGAAAAAAAAATGCACACACAACTACACAAAAAGAAAAATGTAACGTGCATAATCTTAAAATGTTTTACTTACCTACATACTTGTAAACATTTTTTTGCTAACATTACCTAGTAGTACCCTATCATATTCGTTTATGAAAAAAACTTTTATATAGGAACTTTTGAATACTCTTAAGTCTGAGTTGGTATCTGTAATTAGGTAAACCGAAATGTCTTAGTCGGTATCTTTCTATTCACTGCAAAATTACTTACTCAGAAACATCACATCCCTGTTTTATTATCGAGGGAAGTTTCACATTTACACTAATTTTATCTCCTCCAGAAAGTAAATAATTTCAGGTGATTTATGAACACAGTTAATTAATCTCTTATTCTCTCATCAAAATTAAAATATAAAATTCTTAATAAAACATGCCAGACATGCAATTTAAAATATTATTAATAAAGATTGAGGCTTTCTCTGACATAGTCTGGAGTAGCTTTGCTTCTAGGTGAAGCCACGTAGAAGGCTCCTTTGATGCGGCTACAACCCAAAAGCCGAGTAACTCGAACTATGACTCCAACGTGCAAAAAGCTTCAATTTTGTTCACTATGAATACATAACACCAAAATCCTTAATTATACACATTTCAACAATTTGTAGCAAATAAACTTAATTTAAATACAAAACACCACCACCTTATTATTGTTTTATCATACACAGACATGAAAAAGATGCTTGATTAATACATGATAAGGTTCTAATATAGACGGAATTATGTAATGTTAGATGTCAAAAAAGAAACTCAAGAAATGTTAATGAGAACTACATATTAATATACTTTTTATTCCATATACCCATGCACAATGACAAATCTGTGGATTTTTAATTATTGAGTACAGCCCTCTACTTTCAAACACAAGCTCTTCGAAATTTAATGAAAATTTTATGTTTGCATGTACAACGAAAGTATTTTTATGTCATAGCAAAGTTCTGATCAAAAAAATTTTAATGTCTGAAATCACAAGAAAAATTGTAATTTCTTAACAATTAATACATAGTGCAAATTTAATAGTTTTCATAATTCATAAGACATTATATATCATGAAGTCAGCTTTTCAGTAATGAAAACTGAAAAATAAATAAATAATTGTACCTTCATTTAAGATGTAATGCAACTTGGTTTTAGACATAGAAGTAGCACAACCCTTCTTATGATGGAAAGATGGGAGTGAAGGGTGAGCCACTAAGAGAGATTTTTTTTTGACAGCTACAAGTGTATAAAAGCTCTAAAAAAAGGCTCAAACAATGTTGTCATTATAAAAAGTAATTTACCACCCTCCTTGGCTTCTAACCCCTACCCCACATTCAGAATGCGGCAACAGCAAATTATATAATTACTGCCCAGATGTTTGGACTCACGCACAACTAAAGTGTTCTCACCTCAAATGACCTGCAATGTAAGCCGAAATGAAGGTTTTTGTTCTTTAATTTGGTATAAAATTATCATCTTGCACTGGGAAATATGTTACATGAGTCGACAATCCAATAATACAGTTACGATTTACCGGGTTTGTAAAGGATAGCCCTATTAAAGATTTTATTACACTACACAGTTTTATTGATGGCCACTACTTATGTCACTTACAAATCATCTTCTAAAATGGCAAATAATCAATTGCACTTAAAAATAATGTTGCTTCCTCAGTCACAACGCACACCTCTCACCGCAGCACCTCTCGTGGGTCTCCGCAGCAGGACTCCATCGCCGCACTCCGCCGCTGCAGACACTTGCCTTCGTCGAGGACCCGCTCGACGCCTCGCTCGGAACTTCACTCGGGACTCCTCCGCACCCGCGACACTATCGCCCGGAACTGAACTCTCTGCCCTGCTGGAACCCCGTCCAGGGACTTCGCTGCTCTATCGCCCTCGAATTCCGCCGCGGGAAAACTCCCGACTCCACTGAACTCCTGCCCTGGAACCTTCGTCCTAGGACTTCGCCACTCTGCTGCACCCGCGGCACTATCGCCCTGGAAACTCCGCCGCGGGAAAGCTCCCGCCTGAAATCTCCAAGTCTCCATGAGGCCGGCGTCCCCCGGCTTTTATATCAGCCCAGGTGCTTTCCAGATACCACCGAGCGCGGCTGGGGCCAGTCGCGTCATTCCGCGCCGACCGACGGCCAAAATCTCTCGAAACACATGTCAGCGGCTGCCAGTTGCAAGGTGTCAGATGTCTAGCTATCAGCGCCTAGCGGGGAGTGGAGGGCTGGAGGGAGGGGAAGCGGCGACCCAGGCGTGCACGGCACATCTCATGTTGCCGTGGCAGCCTGTCAGCCAGCTAGCGCTGCACCTGCGCATGACGCGGCCTTGCTCACGTTCGTAACATTGCCCCCTCCTTAAACCTGTTCGTCCCGAACAAATAACGGATCTCCTCCTGGGTGTCCCCATGTTACTCGAAGTATAGGCCTCCTGCCTTTCCTCCATCGCGGGCTGTACAGTATCACCAGATAACCCTCTCTCACAGTAGATGTAGCTTCTCTTGTCACCTGGCGACACTTCTGCGTCGCAGATGCCCCATGTCGTTCAGCCAGCTGCCCGAGACGGGCCGACCGTTGCCTTGGACGGACCCGATACTCATGAGAGTATTAAGTATTTCCTTCAAACAGTTTCCTTGTTTCTTCCCTTTTCCTTTCTATTCTTTCTCTCACAGCTACTTGTTCACACAGCATTTCTTCTCGTCTCTTCTTGGTTGCTCGTGCCCTCTTGGGTCTTCTGAGTCTCGCCTGGACTGCACTTAGTTTCTCCTTGTACCCTCTTCATGACTCCTTGTGTTCTCATTCTCTTCTCGGTCTTTCTTCCCCTGTTCCTGGTCTTTCTTCATCTCTTCTTGGTCTTCCTGCATCTCTTCTTAGTCTTTCTTTGTTTCTTCTTTGCGCTTCTCTATCTCTTCTTGACTTAATTTCATCTCTTCTCGGCTTTTCTTGGCCTCTTCTTGGCATTTTCCCCTCTCTCTTTGGTTTATCTTCATTTCTTCTTGTTCAATATTCCTCACTTTGTAACCCATCTTCACTACTTCTGTGCTTTTCTTTAGCTCTTCTTTCATCTTCATGTCCTGGCTGTTCTCCTCTCCTTGGATAATTTCCTCTTGCTGTTCTCTTCACTGTTCTCCTCTTGGCTGGTCTCCTCTAGGCTCACAGTATATCACTTTCCACTTCACCCTTATTATTATATATAAAGATTAAAAACTATATTTTCTAATAATTTGGTTAAGTGGTTACTACGGTTATGAGTGTTTTGAAGTAAAAAGGTTTTCTATTTGAGAGCATTTATCATTATACGTAATTAGTATATTTTGTTTTAACTCCAATTTCTTTAGTTAAAAATTAATGTATGTCTGAAACATATGCGTGCCACATGTTGCCTACTTATTTTCAAACTTTTCTGTCATCTTTACTACTATTACTGCCTGAAGTCACATTCTCAAATCCCAACAACTAAAATCTTAAAAATTTACGATGGCCAAAAATTAATTTAGAAAAAATTAATTCAAGATTACTACTGCTAATATAGCAACAAAAACAAAAAAAAATTAGTATGTATAAGGTTTATTCTTCCCTGACATGAACTGTTTGAAAGAAGAGCGCTGTTTCGACTCAGTGCCAGTCGCGTGCTTCTCTCACATGCGCAACATGCACCATCTGTCGGACGAGCCAGTACCTTCGGTGACTGGTAGGAGGTGGCAGAAGATTTCAGCTGTTTTTACCATCCCCATGAGAGGCAGCGGGAATAACAAGGGTTTGGGACACTGATAAGTCACGAAAGAGAAGAGACAAGACTGAATGCAACATTAGTACAAGAAAAATCATAAAACCATACACACACAATGTTCAGGAACCACAAAAATAAAGTGAACACCACTTTTCCCAATGAGGAGGAGATAACTTCAAATTTGATAGTTATTTTTAAAAACTCAAATTGCTTAAGAGATTCATACCAGTAATATGTTATGATGGTTAACTTAGTGTACAAAATAAACATTCACATAAAAAACTATTGAAATATATATTATTATTAATACTATTATTAATTATTATTATTATTATTATTATTGATTTATTTGTGACATTACCCATTAATGGTCTGGGAAAATTTTATAGTGAACACAATATATAGTGGACACAACATATGTAGCTGTATTAAACTAATAGCTAAGATGGCACAATAAAAAAATCTATAAACAATATTTAAACATGATAGTGATGTTTACATTTTAAAAGAACTTAAGTTTTGCTTAATTATTTTCCTCCTTTCACCCATACCCAAATTTTTAAACGACCACCGATGGCGCAAACATTCTTGATATAGGTGACTAAATCTGTTCTGTTCCTACACCTACGATCTAAAACTTAATTACCTGGATGTGGCAATCCATCAAGTGTTTTATATACATTCAAGCTTCCACATTGCTATAAAGAAGGCTAGTATAGCCAAGTCTAAGTTTTATATTACTTGAATCAGTAACATGGACAACCTCCTGCCTTAAGCTAGTTTTATTCTCTCCATATTGAGAGTTCAGGAGCAAATACATTTGTAATTCTTTAGTCCTGAAATGTTATATATTATTTCAAAAAGGAAAAGAGCTACCCTTAGTTTACCATATAATTTAATGCACCAAATTGATTATTGGCATTATTAAATACTTTAATAAAAAGCCAACTATCAAAAAAAATCAGAGCACTATTTAAAAAATTATTATTAATATTAAAAGTAAATATTAAGTACAAATAGCTTCTAAAAGTTATAGATCTGTGTGTTTAAAAAAAAAATACATTAAAGTTAATGTCAGTGAATGGTTTGAAAAGATAGTGAACAGAATATGTCATTTGGTTCCTAAGAAACTTAAGACAGAATGCAAGAATATCAGATGTCCAGTACAGTCCTGTGCAAAGCTAAAATGTTCAACGTGCCGGACAATTCAATGCAAAAGTTTACAGGAATCCTATTGCTGCATCATCGCAACTTGCCTCACCTTGTTAATTATTAGTTTTATTTTTTTTACTTACACAATTTAATTCTAAGACTTAACAGCTTGTCAGTGAGGTACGACTATAGACTAGTATGTGAATTGTAGAAGGCATTAGCAGTAGCTTAATGCAAGAAACCATGACTGCACAAAACCATGGGAAACAGAACTTAAGATGGCTGAATTCAAAACTGAGTTCTCTGAATTGAGAGTCTGGTATTTTACCACAGCAACAATTTTCTCTGTCCCCCATTATTCATAGGGCTGCTAAGGTATGGAAGTTAGCTTGACTAAGTACTGAACTAATTTCATTTCATGTCAACCCTCACAAGTATGAATTCAGTATTGATAATCATTACAAAGGAATCCCACAAGAATGAATGAGGACAATAATTCATTATCTGTATCTTTAAGAAACAATTATTATTAATAATTTACAATAACCCTGCATATTATTGTTTGAGTGTTATGTTTGGTTATTACAAGTAATAATATATAGAAACAATTTATGTTGTTATTATAGTGTGATTCAAATTTTACTTTGGTACTGCCTGGTGGCAGAAGAGTTTATAAATCATGCACACTGTGTGCCCACAATAGATCTCTAAAAAATTCCCAATCCACCTGATTTGACTATGGATACCCCGTTCATATGCACCCGGCGACCTGTTAACTGGTTAGAACCATCAGTTATTTTGAACAGCCAGTTAGCATTTAACAGAAAACAAACGAAAATAGAAGGAACGACAGAACAAGCAGAAATATGCACCCATGCAGGGACAAAGTACGAGTTGGCAAACAAAAGAAACTACAGTTTGAAGTTCAATAGATTTTAAAGTGAGAAACATTTCGTTATACCTTCACGTCACCATCTTCATCTTCGAACTAGACACAGGTGGTGACACACACGAACCCAATCAGAGAAACAAAACAGATAGCAAAACAATCACAAACCAAAACAAGAGACAGATGTAGTGCAATAAGTCACTAGAAAAACTGTAGTGCTGAGAACAGTTAACTTAGCAACAAAAAAAAATAACAGATTAAATTGAAATTGATGTACTATATGTCTAATAAAGCTGTTTCGATAAATTTGTCAGTTTTATGAAAAATTATCCAGAATAATTTAAGCAAAAGGAACAGGCTAAAAGTAGGCCATTTCATTCGAAAGGTAACGGCACCACCAAATTAATTTAGCTTAGTATCCACATTTTCCAGTTCTTGCCAATACAAGAATTTTAGAAACAAATGCCATCCGTCATCATTCCACATGTCCAACCAAATTTAAAATTTTTCACATCTAGAATTGTGCCATTTTCCAAACACCCCAGATATACAAGATTCTCAAAATCTACTGACACACTAACTTACAATAATTTTGAAAGCGACACCATTAATTACATAGTTAAGAAAATTAATTGGTCCAAACTGTAAACACCAAAAAAGTGGTGAGAATGAATACAATGAAATACACATTACACATAAAAAACCACAGTTAACAGTAATCAAACACAGTAGACAGAATACAATGAACATAATATGAGCGTTAGTTACAGTTATCTAGTCTAAGTAGGAAAACAATTAGATGAAACAAAATAATTTAAGTAAGTCTGCAGCATTTCAGCCATTGACATAGTTAACTGAAAGCACACTTACTTGAGCTGCCATCGCTGCAAAGTCAGGTGTGTTGGGCGTTGAAGTTTTTTCTACCAGCTAGCGAAACACACACACACACACACACACAGGTACAAGGACGTAAATGATTACAAAAAAAACATGCAGACACACACATAAATCCACTTGAACATAACTTAACACGTAAGAAGTACAGTAAAAACATGTTAAGAATAACTTCCGTGGAGGCGAGACGCCAGATCCCTCGACTAAGAAGGAGTGTGTACCCTAGCCAGCCTTCAGCAGTCTCCGACAGGACTGCACTCACTTCAGCTATCTGACGTGGATGCATGCTTGTTCTCAGCTACCCCCCCCCCCCTTCCTTGAACACCACAAAAACCTCTAAGGGGCTCACCTAGTCAGGGGTGTATCCATGCTTTGTACCCTTGCGTGTAATCAACAATTAATAGAGACAGGAAAAATTTGCGAATTCATTTCGCGATAGGCTAAAATACAAAGAGTTGTACCTCAGTGCTGCCTCTGTTATTGGCTCACAATTCACCTGGATGACTCTGGGCCAATGAGAAACACCCAACCGAAGCTTTATAAGAAACACAGGCTGCTACGTTGGGACACCTCAAAAGACAGCAGCCAATGAGTGGGTGATATTTGACCGAGTGTACATATAACTATGGAGTTCGTCCAGGAGGACATTGAACCCGCAAATTTTTTCGGTCCCTAACAATTAACGAGTGTCTAAGGACCCCTTTGCATCATCACCTCCATCATTATCAAGAGGTAGAAAACCAATTTGCAATATCACAAATCCCTCAAGAAAATAACAATGTTGTTAAAGCGCAAAAATTAATTTTGTTGGTCAGTTCATTTTTTCCAGTACTATCTCTGGAACACATATTCAACCCAAGCAAAGTGTCAATCTGAAATTTGTAGCTCTAAAATTTACTTTGATCACCAATTACTTTTAACTTCATAAGTTTAAAGGCAGTCATATGTGCCTTTTTAGTATAAATATGACATAAAAAATATATAAAAAATTTCAAAAGATTTTTTTTATGCACAAAATGTAATCACGTGGCCCGAAATTCACCAACCGCACTGCGTAAAGCGTTGTTTGCTACCAAGTCAAAAAACAAAAGAACATTAAAAAAAACCACCTATCCATTACTTATAATATCAGTCTTTATTAAGTAGATTTTAAGGATGCTTAGTGAAATTGAAGGAGTTTTAAGGGACCTTATTTAATTGAAGATAAATGAAGGACTTTTTATGGATATCAAGGAGGCGTACGTCAATGAAGCGGGATGACAACGCTTGCTGGTGCTTCCAGCGCCGTGTCGCCTATCAGCACAAGTCTGTGGACAGACGCAGAGTCTTCTCGTTCGGCACAGGACAAAACTATGAGATTTGGTGGAGAAATGAAGATAAAGGTGTGTTGCAATTCCCTTGAGTGCTTTTGAATATCTGTTCAAAGTATTTCATGCCTGAAAATTAGTCTGGAAACAAGCATTTTAGCCATTTTCGCTCTTCCAAAAATACAGTTTAAAAACAAAACACGGAAACAGAACCACCCGTCCGCCCGAGCGTATCCGTATGTGATTTTCGAAAACACACCCCACTCAGGTAAAATTGCGTGGGCTCTTCCGAAGCCTGGGTGTGCGCTTGGGTAGACGGGGGTCTTCAGGAGGTGGTCAGGCAGGCTCACATGTTGCCCCAAGCCAGAACCATTCAATCAACCAGGTCAGCCCTTCCGACTGAACCCACGACCTACGCAACACCGTTAGTCTTCTGCTTCTGCGCTGTGTTCACAAAAAAAAAAAAACCTTACCCCTCTGTTGGAGTTACAGTTAAAAGCTTCAAGGTACAATAGGAAACCATCCTCAAGGCAATGCACAGGCCACGACTCAATTATGTTTGCATTTAGTTATCAAATAAACACAGTAGTGATGTGACGTTTCTACTTTTTTTCCCCCCAGATCTTGGTTCAATTCTGGTTCTTAAAAATCGGTTGTCGGTTAATCTCCGCACCAAAAATACAGTAATCAGTAATGTCCCGCTGGATGGCATCCTTGGTTGTTCAAGACAACTTAACAGCACTCAAATCTCCTAGCACCTAGGTAGCATATTTGTTTTACAACTCACTAGATGGCTACACAGCAGAGTACCTACATTCTGCTGCACAGAAATTTCTAATAATATTTTTTTTTTTTAGTTGAGAGACCATTTCATTTATGCACACCCAAATAAATTGCTTGAACATAAATATTGGTGCACAAGAGTTTAAATAAATAATAAAAAATAAAAAGGGTTTCAAAAGTGGTAGTAGCAAACACCTGCAGTTAATGAATGGTACAGACAACTATAAATCATGGTAGATTATTTTTAATATTAGTGTTAGAAATATATCTGACCTGTGTTATTTTCTCTTCAGGTATACTCTTAGTTAAACTGATCATCCCTGTCTGCGGTAGAAAGATGGACAAAAAAATGGGTCGGAGACATCGGCACAAAAAACTCTCTCGTTTGCAGTCTGGTTACTTCCTGCCTTCTGCCGAGCTCATCTTTCTACTCATTGGCGACTTGAAGGGATGTTAGGTCCTCTCACCTGCGCCAGAGGATCTGTCCCCAGACAACAGGTGATGTTTCACAACAAGTCTATTGTATTTAAAAAAAATACTGGTATTACAACTACAGTTTTCAGCTCTGGGCGGTCGTTAAATTACTAAGAACCGAACGGAAGGGGGTAAGCGACACACCACTTAAACATAGTCATGCTGGCTCCGCTATTTCGATCAAGGTAAGGAACCAAACCTTTAGCCCTTATGCCATGTATGTAGAGGTGGGACGATACCACACTTTCGATACTCGATTCTGTATTGTTTTTTCAGTTCGATACATTCAATACTTCGATAATTTCGATACTCCAGGGAAAAATATTTTCCCATTAAGTAACAATTATTACAAATAACATAAATTAGTTTTAATCTATATAAATTCAATCTAGCATACCAGCACAATGTCAGATTAAACTTAAATACATAATGTGTAAATAATTGCATTATATTAATGAAAGATATGAATTCATCATTATATATACATATAATAAAACCACCAGAAATGTAAAATACAGTCCATAATCAAGTAAAGCTGACATGAGAAACAGTGGCCTAACAAAATGTTTGAAGTCCTTTCTTGGGGGGGAAAGTCACCAAGCCTAAATTAGAAATAAAAAATTAGGCTATTGTAAAAAGAAAATCAGAAATTTTTGCTTGCTTGTTTAATTTTACAAACAACTTTATGCAACAGAACAATTTTCAATAAAATTTTAACTTGAGAAACGTAAAATACAAAACAATCCGATCGTAAGAAAACAATAACAAACGGGTATATTCAGTTCAAAGATTAATGAATGCACAAAATATGAGCTCTGTGCTTTGGTAAAGCGTGTGCACCATTTTCATAATCATTGCTAGTTTGCGCCACTAGTCTCGCTTGGTGCTGGCCATAGATGCTACTAGCGAAGTGCACAGTCTTCCTGATACTATCCATATCTATTGAGTGATAAAGTTATTTTCTTACGTTTGCAAAGGTAAACAATGAACGTTTTTCAAAATAAAAGCATTAATTAAAACGTAATTTATCAGGAGGAATATAACAAAAAAAATTGTGAATTTTAGGACTTTTCCGCTTCGTAAATATGTATGAAACGGGAAATTAATGATTTTATAAGTGTATGTTCCGGGAAAGTAAACCATTGTAAATATAGTACTATAGGCGGGACCAAAATTAATCGGCATATGACACGGGAAAATGTATGAAACGGGAACGTATCATTGAGGTTCTACTGTAGTTGCATTTTGTACGATGGCGACTCAAAACTTAATACAATACAAATGAACAAGCATTCTGGTATCGAAAAAATGTATCGAACTTACAGTTTCGATACTCGATACTTTGCGATACCGTCAAGCATGGGCGTAGATCCCGGGGGGGCCAGGGGGGCCCGGGCCCCCCATGGAATTAATGGGCCCCTCCTTGGGGGGGCCCACTTCGTGATTTTAAAGTTAATGGTGTACACAGCATATATATCAGATTATTATTTACAACGACGACAGAAACTCTGACATGCTTTACATTCATACCTTCGAGTTCCGTAGTTATTTTCCCCTACCCCTTTTGCGAAAGCCATGGTATGGAGTTTTCCAGTGAGAACTTTGAAACCCTTAATTCCTAGAAACCGTTCATTCCAAAGGACGAAGCTAGGGTAGGGTTCCGTTAGCATTTCCTCCCCATTGTTACCCACACTACATTGTCCTCTGAAACGACAGTATTATAGGTTTCAGGTAGTCTTGTTTTTAAAGTGGTTTTGCTCTCGTGTGCGCCAGTCTTCTGCTTTCTTGGCAAACATCAACATGGATAAGTTCGTGACGCGGAAGAAACGGAAAACAGAATCTGATTCTCACCTGGTAAGCTTGATTGTTTTATAAGTAGTGACTATTATTTAGGTAATATATTTTATTTAAGTGATTATGTAACGTTATTTTTTCCAGTATACAAACAAATTAATACTTTAACAGTAATTATAGCAGAATTTAGTTTATTTATGAACTGAAACTTATATACCATTTTCTGTAATTTTTTAGCTCATCTCCATTCTGTAAGGCTAGCTGCTCTGTACGTTACATGTGAATATACAGGGAATAATTTTTTTCCTCGTCAATATGGAATTTAAAATCACTTCCCTTTTATTATCAAACGATAATTTTCACAATTCATGGCCGATACTCACTTAATAACATTTGTTATTTGATAACTGCAACACTGCACGAGTAAACAGAAGTAAGAGTGAGAAAGAAGTATTTAAACGTTACACATCCGTATTTAAATTAATAAGGAAGCAAACGCGTCTCTTTAATAACTAATCAAGCGACATATTTTAAATAAATAATTCACTGCCAAAATACTGATTATACTAAATATAAGCCGAGAAATGTATGTGGTTCAATTAGCTGTAGGATAAATTTCATAGTTCTATCTCCGAGATTTTTCATTTGTGTCATTAAATTTTTTTCTTTTTTACCGGGTTGATGCCTTTACTAAATAAAATAGTCTTTAAGTGTTTTAATATGATTCGATCGTTCATTTGATGTTGATCCGTTTATTAGCTTTGGCGCTTTGGGTTTTTAGGGCGCATCAAAAACTGTGAACAAAGAATTTCACGAACAGCATTTGAATCGCAGTAATTATGTGATGTGGCATTAAAAAAAACTGACAAAGTGCGAGTCGAACTCGCGCACGAAGGGTTCTGTACCATTATCTATAAAAACTGCAAAAAAAATCATGTCTGTTGTACGGGAGCCCCACTTAAAAAATTATTTTATTCTGGTTTAGTATTTCTTGTTATAGCGGCAACAGAAATACATCATTTGTGAAATTTATTCTGTTTTCACGTTTGTTGTATGGGAGCCCCCCTTAAATATTTGTTTTATTTTAATTTAATCATTTATGTTTTAAAGTGAATTCATAACTAAATATTCTATGAATATTTCAAGCGTCTAACTGTTGCCGTTTTCAATATCGAGCAAAAACGAACAAAAAAATCACGTTGGTTGCATGGGAGCCCCCTTAAATATTTATTTTACTATGTTTTTAGTATTTGTTGTGTCGTTTGGATGAACTTAGTTTACATGAATTAGCTAAAGATTTTGCTTCAAGATCTGAAATTAGAATAAACACTTTTGGAAAATGGTAATGTATGGGTGGGGTGTTATCTATTTGCATTATATGCACGTATATTATTTTTATAGATTTTTTCATGGATATTTTATGTATTTAGGTTAGCAAATTATTCACACATGTTTGAGAGATCACTTCTTATTGTCATTAATTAATAATTACTAAAACATATGTTGCTCTGCTTTATTGTTAATATCACTTACGTAAAAACATACGAGCTTATCATCCAGAGAAGACTTGTTTCGGTTGACCTCTAGCGCAAAATTCTTAAACCACAGAATTCACGGGCCCCCCCTGGAAATCCTACAGATTTGCGCCCATGCCGTCAAGTATCGAAGGTATCGAGGTATCGAAGTATCGAAAATCCCATCACTACATGTATGCCATCAGGACAACAGTCTAAATTGTTTAGAGCCACGTCAAGGAATTGCATACCTGCCAACTTTGGCCAGTCAAAAAGCGGGAGGTTTTTGAGTGGAGTAAACAATGCTTGCTGCCCCCAATAAAGCGCGGGGAGGGAGGGGTGGGGGGAGGGGGGGTTGGTTGGTGAAATTATGTTTATTTTGACGGAAAAATCACGGCACAAAGAACAAAATGCAGCATGTTCACCTTTCCTCGATTGCAAAATGCACGGAAATTCATCACTAAATCTCTTCTTGTACACAGCAAGATACTTCACTGTAGGCCATTTCTATTAAATCCCTATTGCGGAGTAGGCCTACAACTAAACGCGTACAAAATACTCATCACGCAACTGCTTCCACAAAATAATATTTTTATGAATACACCGTTGAATAAATTCGAAAACTACTATAATGCTACCTCTACACTTATTCTGTGAGCACAGACGCGAACAAAGGTGAATTTGTTCGGGGACGAACAAACAATTCACACATAGCCGGCTAACAAACCGAAGCAAATTTGGGCACGAATGTAAACAGTGGTATCATAAACTTATTATTAATCCAGTCTGTCTATTTCAAAACACCACCAAAAACACAGTTTACAATGTTGACAAAACACGCCATTTTGGAAAACAAACCTTTTTCTGGTTGGCTAACAAACACCAATGACGAACGTGTACCAAAACAGCTCCCATAATTATCGTAAATAACTACGTTTCTTTCTTAGCTGTACGCTTAACCAAGAGTTTTAGCAGACAATTGTGGGCATTTAGGCTATTAAAATAACTACACGTTATGGTACGAACCGTAGTTACTATACAATTGTACGGAATAATGGTACAAACATATTAATTCTATAAATTTATTGAATTAAAAACTTAAAAAGAAACAGAACCAAAAAACGGGAGATTTTAATGACAAATCGGGAGGGCGGGAGAGAGGGTATAAAATCGGGAGTCTCCCGCCTAAAGCAGGAGGGTTGGGAAGTATGGAATTGTGGTGTGTGTATTTGGGTATCCTGTTACCATTCCCCAAGATACTGTAATTCAACTTGTAATTATCTATATAAATAAAATTACAGTATTACTGATTCTGGAAACTTAGTTGGTGAAACATACATTTAAAGGGTTGAATGTTTTAACACCATAGCAAAAATTTTTTATTTATTGTGCATTATTTCACTATGGGTCAATTACGTTAATTTGTAGGTGGAACACAAAATTATTTGAACTTAGAGAGCAAAAAATTTTAGCCTCAAACTTCTTAAGAGGGTTTTACTGTATGTTACAAATCAGCAGATTAGAGCAAAATCCTGTAAATCAAAGCTGCAAGCAGTACACAATGCAAGTACACATAACTGTTACATAAACCCAAGCTTAGAAACCTAGCCTTGAAATGAAGAACATAATGTACTGAAGCATATTTATATACTAAGCAAAGAACTGTGTACAAAATTTTTTTTAAAAATAATTAGAATTTTTTGCCACACACAATAGCCATTTAAATATATATTTTGTTAATAATTAGTAAACAAAGTTGCTTAATTACTTGTGTACATAATGTAAAAACATTTCAAGCAAACTTTAACTGTTATGAAACATTTGTCCAGTTTAGTTTAAAATTTATTTACTAAGTTCATAATACGTGTTTTGTCGATTTTAATGTATATGAGTGAAAAATGAACAAACATAAATATGAGAGGAAAATAACTGTAATGTAAAAAGACATAAACATAGGGGTTTCACATTGCATGGCTAAACCACTGGTTTGGTATTTTTAGAACTAAAAACATAAGTGCACAGCTTTCCTTTCATGACGCAGGGAATTAAGTTGATGAGTGTCGTCCATTTGGCAGAGCGTGTCACCACCAGGCTCGTCAAATCTGAGGGTGAGTTTACACCTACTAAGGCAGGGATTTACATCCACTCGTAATAAATAAGTAAATAAACATTATAAACTTTTTACTAAAACTAAATTCTCAATTCCTTATGCATATAAGTTTTCTGAACTGTCTTCTAGTAGTACGTTCGTAATGTTTTAGTAATTTAAGTTAAAAGGGTTTAATGCATTGCTTACACATGCAATCAACCCACGCCTCACCACTGCTTAATATTGAAAGTACTTTATAATGAACGGTTAATAAATGTAAAGCATGTTGTAGGGACCTGAAATAAACTTTAAAGAGAGAAATCCTTTACAGTGAGGTACTTTGTAATGAGGTTTCACTACATTATTAATCCCTAAAGAAGCACTCAAAGAAAAGTTTGTATCAGCTACCATTAGCTTCAATGATCCGAGGTTATTTGTTTAGCACGTCAGGGAACATTTTTGAAGGGAACATTTTTGACACAAAAGAAATGTCTACATCATGAACATGTAAATATTAGGTATAGACCAAGTCTAAACCTCGAAACCTTTGAATTTCTAGTATTTTAAAGATTTGCGAGTCTAACAAAAAACATTGGAGGAAATTTAGTAAATTAAAAACTTAAACACTGACAGTTCATATATATTGTACTACCATTCCCCAAGATATTATTTGATTAGCAATTATATAAATAAAATTACCATATGTATTGATTCTGAAAAAATTTGTGAAACAAACATTGAAATAGTTATAGGTTTTATTTTTAGACCCTTGAAACCTATAATTTAATATGAGGAGTAGATTCAAGGTACCCTTTGTGATTTGAATTTGAGAAAATTTAGCTTGGAGCCAAAACTAATTAAAAAAAAATTATTATTATCTATAAAAGAATGAGAATGTTTAAGTTTAAAAAGCTTCATGTATTCCTACGCGACTGAGGGTTGGCTGTGGTGGACCCCGCTGCACTACCTTGACTTCCTGCTGCGTAGCGACGGGAGACGGTGACACGGGCGGCTGCTCCTCCGCCGGGGGGGAGGCCACGCTCGTCTGCGCGGGGGCGAACTGGGCCGGCTCGGGTTCCGGCTGGGCTGCGACTGCCGCTGCCGGCTGCTGCAACACCGAGGTACGTCGCTGCATTCTCCCAAACGCACACAAACACACACACACAAACACACACACAAACACACACACAAACACTCACACCCAATCACTCGCACACAAACAAACATACACATAAATACACACACACGCCCAACCACTCCTGCCGGGACTGACTAGTCCAAGTGCACACAACACACCCTGGGCAAAATGAAAAAAACCTGGAGCCTAATGTGATACAACCTGAATTCTTCTCATACAGTTTTTATAACACAAAAAAAAAAATTACAATTACAAGTTAACATTTTGGGTGCTCTTCAGGCCAGAAAAATCACCTTCATGGGCAAATGAATTGAAGTGTATGTAGAAGAGAAAGCCATTGCTGCCTCGTATTCTTGAAAATTGTAGAAGAAATCTCTTCGAAGTAATATTGATGGGTGAGCATTTGTCTGTTCATACACGTCAAACTATAAACAACATTTATATGGTACCTAATAAATTCTCATAATAATATCTCAAGAATGCAATTTCATAAAATGTTTACGCCCTATTCCATGTGCATTTACAGTAAGCATTGTACAAGAAATACAAAACAACTTTGATAAAGGTTGTGCATACACATAAATGTAGTTTTTATTTTGTAACAGTCTTAACTCCAGTACAACTACGATTAAAATTATTAATTGAATTATATACAATAGGAGCAGAAGTTGGAACCACATAAATGTGGTGTGAAATGGAGGAACAATATTAAATGAGGAAAAAATGTACGATATGAGAATTACTTGGGGTTACAGAATAAGATTTTCACAATGCAAGAAAATGTATGATCAGAGGAAGGGCATAAATAAAAGTTATATTTGAAAGTTTAAAACTAGAACATACTTACTTACGCAATAGCTAACATACACTTTAAAGGCAACAACAAATTGTGTCACTATATTCCATATCACACATCACAAGTACACTGGCATGAGAAATTAGTAATATGAAAAATGAACCAGAGAAGTGACACTAATAATAAATGAAACCAACAAAATCTGTTATGCTCATACAAATTTTGTTACCAAAAGTATCAATGATAAAAAACAAAATAATGTACCACAGAAATATGTGACTCGAGTCCTTGCATGATAAACATTACAATATAGTTCACACCACACTGGTAAAAATAATACCATGGTAGGGATACTGGGCGTAAAAAAATAGTATTATTTTCCTTTGATTTTTTCTTAGGTAGTGATGTGTAAGGAAAAAAAGGGGGGAGGGGGAGAAATGAGGGCCAAAATGAATTAAGAGGGGCAAGGGTCAACATCAGTGCCATGTTTTTTTACATGGCAATAAGCTGAGACATGGACCATTAAGACTTTACTTGTATTCTACAGGAGACAGAAATATTCGAAAACAACCCTCAAGGCGAAAATGTTAGATTTTTATGTCCAAAATTAAACGTGCGGCCCATACACAAAGACCACACTTCTGCTGGTAAATAAGGTATGTATGTACTCGGAAACACGTGTTCAACTGCGTTTTTACAAACACGTACAGTTTGAAAGCGACAGGTAATGCAGTACACTCTGCGTACCTCGATCTCGGCCTTCTGCACATAGTTGGAAGGGAAGATGCCCTGCCGGTCGCCGATGACGCCGGTCCACCAATCCCCTTCCTTCTTCACGACGAGGATCACTTCGCCCTGCTGGAAGCTCAGGTCGCCGGCCTCGATCGACTGGTAGGGATACATGGCCACGTAGTATTCTGAAACACACCGTGCAATGTTCACAAGTTCCATGTTTCATCGGATCTTCGTCCCACTGATTAATTTACAGCATTTATGTAAAGTTTCTTAGGTTATAATTTATATATTTATTTTCAGTTATTATACATTTACAAATGTTTACAATCGTCAAAATATTGCATGTAATTTGAAGTGACTAGATGCACTCACATACAAGCTTGCTTTCGTGAGTGCTATATTTCCTGGTTAATTAAGTGAATATTGTTAACAAAGTGTAAAAAAATGGGAAAAAAATTAATTATTATTATTATTATTAAAATATTTTGTAAAAAATTCTCTCATTAAAGTTGCATGGTTTTTTTTTTTTGGTCCCGCTGTTACGATTCAGAGCGTTTTATGAAACTAGTAAACATGACCTCGCCTAAATTCACAAGACGAAGCACTGTGCAACAGCGATCAGTTTTCAAGTTGCAGTTGGACAGTGTGATAGTTACAGTAATTATAGTGTGGGCTTTAAACTAAAGGTAATCCTTCTGCTGAACCACATGGAAACAGCAACTGGCCGTAGTTTTCCGTTAACAAAAAACAGTGAGCGACTATTCCCATAACAGCCTCAGCGGAAGCAACTTTTCATCAATTACGGAAAAGTGATGCAGAGTGATTCCGGCATATTTAATTTTTTTAATTTACCAGTAGGGTGTTTTATTCAAACCCCTTACTAAACACTTTTAAAATTTTATTTTCTCTTTTACAGGTTATAATGGAAAAAAAGACTCATGAATGACCACAGATATATACGTAATCAAAGATTTATTTTTTTAAACAAATTGTTGAATGAACAATTAATTTAAATTGTTTGGTGTGGCTTTGAATACTCTTTATAATTAAATGCACTTCCCATGCAAATTTTTTCATTGTTATGAAAAACCTAACCTCAAATATAACTAACACAACTGTAGCACACAAACTATTAAAAATTTATTTTAACATAAAATGTGCAACAATTATGTGATAAAACAGGTAGGAGTTAAATATCTGAAAGTATAACTTTGAAAAGCAACTTTAACAAGTAACCTTAAGCAAATGACAGAGAAATATTTACATTTTTTTGATGAATAAAAATAATATTATTCAAAACCAAATTTGATATGACAATTTTTTTCTTTGTTCCTTAATGAAGCATTAATGCTAGGCTTTCAAATTTGGTTACTGCCTGCCATCACCAAGATTCACATTGGAAGTGTTGGTAGGGTTTCATTTTGTATTTCATAAATCAAATAATGTCCAGCTAAATGTGAAAGTATAATTTGTTACAATTAATTTCATATGTTACTTCCTTACTTAGTCCAAGTTTGAAGATATGATGCTTGTAACAACCACCACTTCGAAGCTTGCCCAATAGATTGATACCGACAAGATAAAATGGTGAATTGGGATAAAACGGAAATAACACCTAAAAGCATGTCAATGCACCGCAAAACACCGAATACAAGTTAAATCATCCTACCGCACCGAAATGCATGTTACATCATGGAATTACGCAGCAGTTAACCTAAAATTAATTCAAATCGCAAAAAAAAAAAAGTAATCTTTTAATATTCAAAATTGTAGTTACTTCCGGACAAACAGATAGTACAAAAGTGAATAGTAAGTAAAAATTATTTTAATTTGTTTTACTGTGCATCTCTCATTGAATCACTTCCTAACATCAAATGCACGTCAATTTATTTTTATTGTTCTAAATGTACTTGTTTTAGACCAAGTTATTACAAATTACTAGAGACCTGCAAAATTCGCAGGTTCAATGACCTCCAGGATAGACTCTACTACACTCTACACACTCAAGCAAATGCCACCTGTTCATTGGCTGCTGACTTGTGAGTCGTGTCGACCGAGTGTCTTGTGATTCGACACTTCTTTGAGCGGGGGTCTCTAAATTGGCCATCATTAATCCAGATTAACAGTGAACCAGTGGTAGAAGCAGCGCTAAGGTGTAATTATTTGAATTGCAGCATATCACGAAATGAATCCGCGAATTTTGCAGGTCTCTACAAATTACTTTATCAGAAATATGTAGCGATAAAAATTCTAATTATCTTGGTGGAGTAAGAAACACAAAACGGCATTTATAAAGTCCCGTGTGTGCAACAAGCCTCCTGGCACGCACCTTGGTTGCCCTCCGGCGCCGCGAGCCGGACGTACGACTTGGGGAACCAGCCCTGGGCGCCGTCCAGCTCCCCGTACCACCACAGCTCCTGCTGCTCCCTCACCGCGATGCAGTCGCCCTTGCCGAAGGAGAGCTGCGTGGACTTCCTGGCCCTCCAGGGGTGCAGGGCCTCCGCCGTCACGTTGCTCACCGGCACGCCCTGGCGGCACGCAACGCCTGCTAGTGACGGCCATGTGGGGGAACGCCAGTGACGGCCATGTGGGGGAACGCCAGCGACGGCCATGTGGGGGAACGCCAGCGACGGCCATGTGGGGGAACGCCAGCGACGGCCATGTGGGGGAACGCCAGCGACGGCCATGTGGGGGAACGCCAGTGACGGCCATGTGGGGGAACGCCAGTGACGGCCATGTGGGGGAACGCCAGTGACGGCCATGTGGGGGAACGCCAGTGACGGCCATGTGGGGGAACGCCAGTGACGGCCATGTGGGGGAACGCCAGTGACGGCCATGTGGGGGAACGCCAGTGACGGCCATGTGGGGGAACGCCAGTGACGGCCATGTGGGGGAACGCCAGTGACGGCCATGTGGGGGAACGCCAGTGACGGCCATGTGGGGGAACGCCAGTGACGGCCATGTGGGGGAACGCCAGTGACGGCCATGTGGGGGAACGCCAGTGACGGCCATGTGGGGGAACGCCAGTGACGGCCATGTGGGGGAACGCCAGTGACGGCCATGTGGGGGAACGCCAGTGACGGCCATGTGGAGGAACACTAGTGATGGGTCACATCCCCAGTTTCTCCAATATGAATTTCCAATCCGAATTTCAGAGAATACCTTGATTATACCCTTTGAATCTGAATTTCAGAGAGTACCTCAATTATACCCCTCGAATCCGAATTTTAACAGAGTACGTACCTCGATTATACCCCTCGAATCCGAATTTTAAGAGAGTACCTCCATTATAGCCCTCGAATCCGAATTTCAGAGTACCTCGATTGTACCCCTCGAATCTGAATTTCAGAGAGTACCTCGATAATACCCCTCAAATCCGAATTTTAAGAGAGTACCTCGATTAAACCCCTCGAATCCGAATTTTAAGAGTACCTAGATTATACCCCCGAATCCGAATTTCTGAGAGTACCTCAATTATACCAATTGAATCCGAATTTTAAGAGAACCTAGATTATACCCCCGAATCCTAATCTTAGAGAGTACCTCGATTATACCCCTTGAATCTGAATTTCTGAGAGTACCTTGATTATACCCATCGAATCCGAATTGCAAGAGAGTACCTCTATCATACCCCTCAAATCAAAATAAAGATGTCAAGGGTAAAATAAAATAATGTACAATAAATTTGTAATATGAACTAAGGTTGTGAAATATTCTACCCTTTAAATGGTTGTTTCACGAACTAAGTTTCCAGAATCAATACGTATTGAAATTTTATTTACCTAATTACATGTTAAAAAAGTACAACTATCTTGGGGAATGGTGACAGGATAGGTATGAAGAAAATATTTACCTAGTAAACTTCAGAGGTTATCAGTGTAGGATTTTTTAGGTTACTCTATTTCCTCAAATATTGAGTCCTTTGAAAACCAAGCAATTTTTAATTTTTTTTTTAAATATTAATAAGTACTTGTTGCGTTTATTATTACTGTGTAAAGAATATGACCAAAAAATATTATGCTGCCTTGTAACTGTAGCCTTAAAACTACACAGGCCAATAATTGGTCCCATCATAGAACAGTTGTGCCGTGCTGAGCACGGTTCACAAAGGCTCATGGAACACAAGCACGAGTGGCTTACAAGAGTACGTTTATAATTTGTTCTAGCAGTTTTGAAGTTCATGATGCATTTTAACTAGGGATGGGCCGGTCGAATCCTCGAATCCTCGAATCCCACCGAATCTCTAGTATTCGAAAGATTCGAAATTCGAGTGAAAAGATTCGGGATTCGAGGAAAAATATTGATGTAAATGTAGTACTTTAAAAACTTAAATGCTTACAATTTACTTGGCCTGTTTACGTTTTCCTTGGAACACATCCTATTGAGGTACAGTAGAACCTCGTTAATACGTGATGGTCAGGACCGAGATAATCACGGATTACCGAATTTCATGGACTATCGATTAAAAGCCCGGAAGGTCTTGTCAAGCTTCTCTGACACCGGCGTGCAGCTGGGTTAAGGCCGTTCACGGTAAGTCTGCCTAGCCATTAGTTCCGGTCATTTACAACAGCCGAAGAAAGAAAGATAAGATCGTGCTGACCTTGCACCACCCTCCCCCCCCCCCCCCCCACTACCCCACGTACAGCCGAATGCCAGCCAGACACGTCATTCGCCAGGCGCAACAAACAAAGGGAGACGGGAAGCAGAAGTCAGGACATCCCCCTCAAGTTAAAAAAGTGTGACAAATGTGACAGCTGAAAGGGAGGCGACACAAAGGGTCGGTACAAACAGCGTTGTAGAGTTTGGCAGCCCACGCAATGGCTTGTAGTGTTTACCGGCCGCCGGCCCGCGTAACGTTAATTTTAAGCGCTGACAATTTTTACTTCTCTTTTTTTTTCTTCTCTTTTAAATCGTCCCGGATTATCCGATTCCCGAATTAGCGCATTACGGAATAACAAGGTTCTACTGTATTGTACTTTTAATTCGTTATTATATAAAAAAAATTATGAAGCATGTACTGATTTGGGAAACTTACTTTATATTCATGAACATGGATGCATTGTCGCTACATTGGCATTAAATAAGGCATAAATCACATATGTATTCTCAGAATATGCTAAAAAATAAAATAAAGCACATTTAGGATCTAGACTAAATATGAATCTTGTTTTTTTTTTTTTTTTTAAATAACTTACTGTTACTTAGTAATATGTACAACAATAATGCAGACTTTCATCACAAGTTACGGTCGCACATGTAGTAATAACAATGAAATAATGAATGACAAAAATTAATACATTATACAATTATTATTATAATCGCAATTCAATTTTAAATATTCTGATACACGTTCTATTTATGAATTTTTTTAGGACCAAGTTTGGTTTGTGTAGACTACCAACGTTAAAATATGTATTATCTGAGAATTCCATGATGGCCAACCAATGAATTTGTTAGCCAATCATTTTGAGCAACATAAAAAATAACTAATATTAATATAAAAAAATTTAATGGGTAAACTAGAGAAAACACCCCGTCACTTTTAACTTCGGGCATATTAATCACTATGCTTTAGTGAGGCTTAATTTTAAAAGACGCACGACAATATATCTTATGGCCTAAAACCATTGAAGCCAAGATGGCACCTTTCAGTTTCCATGAAATATTTCAGGAAAGCGTTTACCTTCATTTGGGACTTAAAACAAATGTAAAGTTGGTAACTAAAAAATATTGTTCCGTTGGATGTTAAATTTCGTTTTCCGATTTCCGCGGATACATGAATCACTGTACTCGCAGATAATGCCTGAATGCCTTAAATCCACCAAGTCGGATTTCTACAGCAATTGATGAAGTTATCAGATTCTCACGTGATCCTACAGTTAACCCAGAAATAAACATTCTCGAATACTGGAAAACTCAGTCTGCGTGTTCACCCAGGCTACATAAACTGTCCAAAAAATATTTGTGTTCACCACCTGCGACTGTTATCTGAACGTTTGTTCAGCACTGCAGGAAACATATGTGACCAAAAAAGGAATTGTCTTGATCCAGACAGTGTCAAAATCCTTGTTTTTTTAAATAAAAATTTAAAGGGTTAAATAATTCTGCATACTGTTTAATTTTTTCTCTTAACTTATAAATTATTTTATAATTAACCCTTGAGAATTGGATTCGGATTCGAGGGGTGGATTCGAGGTACTGTTTGGGATTCGGATTCGAGATTCGGATTCGAGAAAAATGGGATTCGAACCATCACTAATTTTAACACTTACCTTTTGTACGCACTACATTTGGCAGTGTTTTTCATCTTAAATAAACAAAATACTCAGTCACATCAATAAAACAAAAATAAAAAAATAAATTTTGTGTTTATGGTTTATGGAAGTGAAACATGGGGTTAACCCGCAACTGGATAACATGCATCCAGATAATCGGTAGTCTACTGTACTTATATAAATATTTCTATAAAAATTGGAATAAGGTTTCCAATCGAAGCATATGAACATGGATTTTGCAGACATATTTTATTAAAAACAAGATATTCAAACTGTGTACGCCCAGTTTTGGCAACAATACATTTAATGTGCCCTCCTGTGGTTATCTTCATGTTCGGAACATAATGGCTGATAAATTGAATTACAATTTACCAACGAAATCAAATATTTTCTTGCCACAATTGCAGTAAATATATGCTGAGCACTCACCTGCCCTAGTATAGGGCTATCCAAGTCCGGCACTTGTGGTCCGAGATCCCCAATAACCTCCGCCACCGAGCCGTTGTCACTGACGTTCTCAGGAACCTCTGCTATTCCCCTAGTGGAAAAAAAAAATGTTTCAAAAAAAATTGGTTGTCTGTAAAGTCGGTTTACGGACGATAGTTTAACGTGACGTCATAACAAAACATTGATGAAATGATTTCATTCTTTTATGAATAAAAATAAATTCATTTTTATTGAATTATAACTATTTATTACGGATACAAAGAAGGAGTGAAATGAAATATATAATTTAATTGATAAATTTACTTTTATTTGCACTCATTAATTCAAAAATGTTTTTTTACTTTAACGAACAGATTATTTACTATAACTTTTATACATGTTTGTTATTTAACTTCTTCCAATCTGTGTTATTCTGTTAAGGATAAGACGATGATAGGACAAGTAGGAAACGAATGGGAGTGTTTCAAGTTTAATGTGCCTCGAAAAAGTCAAATCGATGGTTGTTCCAATCGAGTGGAAGAGAGATAGATGCGGTGCAGGCGTACAATGAGCGTAACGGGACAAAGCGTAATGGGACAATGTGCGTAACAGGACAATGAGTCATCCTTTTTCGTGCGTGCAGCTGGCGTTCATTGATTTATTAGACGTCATGTAAAAATTCCTGTCTTACAATAAACTATTTACTTGGACTAACAACCTTTCACAACTGCAGCACATTACCTCCCGATACGTAATTTTGCTCAACAAGTGGACAAGTTTTCTGGACTGAATAAATTCACAGTGTGTTAGGCTAATAAGTTCTTCACAACATATGACAACAGTTCAAAAGAAACTGAAGATACATACAGTAACATTTACATTTTCATACATTTGAATGATACTTATGTATTTTATTCATTACTTTAGTGGCATTTTTTTTTTAAACTAATTTTTGCTTATGGAAATTTTTGTACTATAGTTTTATGTTTTATGACTTATGAGATACTAATATTTTAACTACTCTAAAAACTAATTAAAAGCTCTTCAACTGTACATAAATTTTCATACAACATTTATCCCCATTTTTTACTTAGCATGTTCTCATGGGGGCTTTAATTTGCTATCAAAACATTTTACACCAACAGAATTGTTATGTCACACTGATATACCTTTAGGTTATTTTCCAATGAGAATTTATTTTACTATACAGTATACAGTTTTACCACACTTTTTTTAACAAAACTAGTTTTAACAGGATACCTACGAATACCGGTGGGAAAAAAAATCAAGACCTTTTTCAAGACCTTTAAATAATATGTTTTTCTTGTTTTCACAAATTTTTTTATACATAATTTATAATCACGGTTAAACATAATATAGAATGGATCAACTATTTGCAGGAACGTGTATATTTTTTAATTCAGAAAGCTAAAACCTCTCCAGAAAGAACACTCATGATTTAAGTGGTCAGTACCAACTACGTATTCATATCTGATGGGCAACTGTAAACTGAAGTGAGGCTATTAAAAACAAAATGTAAGTCGGACGTCTGCTGGAAATTACAATTTCCATGACTTCCAGGACAGCTACTGTTTATATTGTGGGATTTTTCAAGACTTCCGTGGGAAGTCCTCCACTTTATTTATTTTTTCGTGACTTCCAAGACCTTTAGACACCTTGAGTTAAGTAGCACAAAACCAGCCACATTGAAGACCTATCCTATATATGATAATTTTATTATGAACAAGGTTTTATGGTTTTATACAAAGGTAAATTTAATTTTTAAAACACGAGATTTTGGTGTTATAGTTTTTAATTTTATACATAGTCTTTACTCAGAAAAAAAAACTATTATTTAACAAGTATGGAAATAAAATTTTTGTTAATACTTATTTCACCAAAATAGTCTAATTTAGACAGACATGATGCACTTTACAGACAAATCGTAAGTAATAATCATGTCTAGAAAAAAAAAACCTACTGAGAGTAAGACTTAGCACCTCGCCTCGCCAACACAAGTACACAGCTAGCTCGGATGAAAACGGACTCCCATTTTCAGGGGACACAGATTGGAACACCGGCTTGGCCGTCGATCATCTTTTTCCCCCGCTTCCCCGAACCACACACCTGGGGAATCACGGGGTGTTCCTCCTAACTTTCCCGACGATATCGCTGCGATACCGTGTTCAGTCTGTCTCACGCACAGATTGCAGTATAGACAGTGACGTAGCTAAGGTGACTGGTGCCACTGGTCAGAATTGAAAATGGTGCTCCCTCTTGGATTAAAAGAGAAGGGGGGGTGAAGGGGGGGGGGGGTGGAATTCAGTAACGCGAAACTGTCGTGGCGGCGCCCCCTCCTGCTCCGGCGCCCCTGGTGGGGGCCATCCCTGCCACCCGCTTGCTACGCCACTGAGTACAGAACCAATGGCACCCATCTCTGCCTTGTTGACACTTCTCGGCCTCTTAACACTGAAATCTTTATTTATTTTAACATTTATGACATTTATTAGTTTTAAATATTTTTATTTTACTGTTTGTTGATATTTACGAACACAACGAGGTTTCGCTGTGCTGCGGAGGCGTACGAACCAATCGCAACTTCCCTGTGCCCGCCCGTGACCTGGGCACTCACTCGAGCGTCCGCCTGGCCTGCAGGGTGTCCGCGTCGCCGGGGAACGCGGGCGGCTCGGCGCCCGTCCTCTCCAGCCGCACCGCGCCGTCCAGGGGCTCCACGTAGGACTCCGGGAACCACCCCGTGTGGCCCCGCAGCTCCCCCACCAGCCAGCCCGGCTCCGCGTTCTGGCTCACCGGCACCTGCGGCGGACGCACAGCACACGTCTCCGTCTCCCTCAAGAGCACAAATATCCGTCCGTCATCTGCCAAACCCTGAAATTTTTTCCCCGAGTCGTACACCTCACAGACACACACGCACAAATCAATTTTTACCAACATTTTCATACAAAACAGTAATCACGGTTCTTGCAGCTCGGCACGTTTTGCGCCGATGAACTACCTACGGCGGCCATGTCGCTTCGCATCGTCTCCGCACTCCGGGGACTTCAAACACCGTTTGTCTTAACCGATCTTCGTACCTCTGTTCATACTCTCTCCAATTTGGTTTGTTAGTTTTTACCCCTGGAGCTTATCTCGGGGGGCCTAGCTGATTTACTTAATTCATTAGAAATCCGCCCATCAGAACTTTTGTAGCTGACGCGAACTTATCGTCCGTCCACGAAGGTGGCCTGGACCCTCCTCAGTGAACCGGTCCTGCGGCAAGGCATTTTACAGTTTTACTTTTATAGTCGTAATTATTACATGGGGGACGTGTCACGAAATGCAGTGCAATGCATACTTTGCGTTCTTTCCTATTCGCCCAACCAAGTGTTGAGTATAAGACTACCTATCGGCGTGTGGAACGTTGTAAGAGCCCACGTGAGTTATCATTACAGTAGATCGTACCCAAGTTCCCAAACTGTTGGTGGGCATGTGACAAACATCAATCAATCACTCACAATCAGACACTCAACCGATAAATAAATAATAAAAAAAATTAATCAATAACAAATAAATATACAAAAAAAATTTATAAATAAAAATCACATAATAAATAAAATAAATCAATATCTCAATCAATCAATAAACAAAGCATTGAATAAATAAAACAATAAATAAACCGACCAGAAGTAATAAATCAATAAATAAATCAAAATATTTACTAAACAAATAAATAAACCTATTTTTCAATAAATGGCAAATAAAAAATAAATGTCAATTATAATAATTAAATAAATGAATAAATGAATAAATATCTAATACAAAAATCAATCATTAATTAAATCAATACTAATATAAATAAATGTATAAATAAATCATAAGATTGTTTAGCATTAATTGTAGTTTACATACTTTTTTATCTATTGATGGCCCAAATTTACTGATAAGGCTATATTGAAGCAGATTCAAACGAATGCACATTTGAATCGGTACACCTCCAAATTTCCATGCATTGTCCAGAAATAGGTCTATGCACTAGAGGCACATATGATGGGGACAAATGATGAGATACCGCACATTACATACAAAATATTATGCAGTAAAATACACAAAAAAATTGTAACAATTAAGAAGCTACAACTAACTATACAGTTCATTATCAAGGTCACAAAAATGATGACGAGAGTAGAAAGAAATCTACCTTTTCTCATATCATATCAAACATGAAGGCACACAACACACTTGACACTGTACTGGTTTTGGAAAAATGAATGAACAGAGCAAACTTTCACTAGTTACTATTTAATGTTACTGCTCCAGGACTGTTAACTCACCAAAATGATGTCCCCAGGTTGGAACGAAAGTTCATCCGAGTTCCTCGCCACAAACTCGTACAAGGCTCGATACTTCACAAAACCATCAGTTGCTGCACAGATAAAACACAAATCTTAGTTAAGCATATTAAAACTCATTTCATGTTCTTGGCTGTCAAAATCGTAAAAAAAAAAAAATGATAATTTTGAAATGCCAAGTAAAATAAATTAATATTTTCTGAAAAGAAATTCAAACCATTTCTTGAAGTAGCCAATGGCATTGCAGTTAAACCTAAAAAAGTTTCAGTTCTGCAATCAATTAAATTATTCTTATTTGTACAACCCAAAAACGTTAAAAATGTAACTTTTTGCAGCTAACTACGCAAAAAAAGTATGCGCTGTGTATATATTTTTAATTTCGTGGAAGTTCAACAATTGAAAAAGTCTTTAAGTTAATCTGTGATTAATACAAATCGTCGGCTTACTTCTGAAACCTCGTAACTCCATTTCAGTCAATTTTACAGGAGAACTTATGAGCTTCGACTGACAAAGATATGAGGTTTAATAATTTGTGAATAGGAAAGAGACTAAGTAGAGTTGAATTACGAGGTTTTATCAGCATATGCACTATTAAAAAAATGAAAAAAATACACCAAACACATCCGGGATATAAAACTGGGAAAATCTGGACTCACGAGGATTTTAGAAATAAGCCGACGAAATATAAAATCATGACCTGAAATGGGAGGCACCCCCTTAACAAATCTCTTCCTCGAGACTGAGACTGTGTGGATGGCTCCACCGAGAAGCACGGCTCTACCTGCGGCGGTGGTGGAGTCCTCCGCGGCCGGCCACGAAGACTCCGTAGCGGCGTCCCAGGCAGGCTCTATCGTGTCGTTCCAGCCGCTGTTCCCCCACGAGGCACTGAAGTCCGTGGGGTCTTTGTTCTTGTTGGGGACACCCTTTATTTCCAGCACCTGATGAAAAATACAATTTCAAATAATATCATGTACGTGCCGATGCTTCAAATTTGCAAAAATATACACAGTACACTATCAGTATAAAAAAAAATGACACCCTACTTTAAAATAAATCTTCAATTACCACCAAATCTATTGCCTTCAAAATATTACTTATTTAAGGAAAAAATAAATTCATAGGGAAAAAATGGGTGCGTGTACTTATGTACATGTGTTTAAAGTTATACTTACTTGGTGTAAAAAAAAACTAATTTTGTGTGCAAATAATTTAAAGAAATAAAAATAAAAGGACTTAAGATATATTATTAAAATGGTTGATAAAGTTTAATTTCAGTCAAATAAATTTTTAGGTAAATACTCAGTATTCAATATTAATATAATTATGTGTATAAAATTATTTAATTTATTAAAATAATCAAGATAAAGTTTGATTAATAATCGAAATCAATACAGTCAAACCTCGTTCGTACGGCCCCCGGTTCGTACGTACACCTCGGTTGTACGTACAGATTTCAGAAACCGTGAAAAATGAGGGGAAAAATAAAAAAAAAGTTAAATATGAAAAGTGTAAGAAATACGTTAAAGTTTATTAAAATACAGTCTTAACCTGCAGCGTTTATAACAAACATGGGCTACATACACATTGCATCACAGTAAAAAATTAAAAAAAAAACCCGCAAATTGATGGAAATTTACCGTCAAAAGCGCGCCGTACGCGGATAAGGTCATTGTACTCGGTCAGCTGTTACGGCGCGGCGTAGCCGCCGGCTGGCTCTCTTTGTTCCCTGAGCTGCGCATGCGCAGTATATCTCACTCTACGCTCCGCCCAGACTCGTGACGTTCCATCAGCAGCCAGCCAATAGACGTGAGCTTAGCGGAAAAAAATATATGCTCCACCTCCCGTGTACCAGTTTTGTTCAGTTCTAATACCAGTTTATTGGTATACGCACCAGTTTTCTCGCTGCCATGACACGTTCAAGTTTACGTTCATCTGGATGTCTTGATACCAATGATTAATTATTTACAATCCCCTGAAATAAATGGTTAGTTAAAAAATATGCATCAACTGTGAAATACTTCTTAAATTATAAAATACGTATAAAACAGTTACAAGACACCGCTCATTTTATTTTGTGAAGATTATATCTCATACGTACCAGTATTTCGGCTAAGTTATGAAATAAATACAGTATCAGAACTTACAAGCCACGTAATATTCCCGTTACGTTCATACATCGTGAGTTAACGTTTTTTCCTCGTGCATTTTAGATCGTCTCGTGCTATAATTACTCGGACTTATTGCTACTCTTAACTGACTACGATTTGGATTTTGGTTGGATTACGAATTTTATCTGGATTTACATTTTTTGTTTCATTACTTGGATTTATTTTGCTTCGGTTTTTGAAGACCGCTACTTTTTGGACACGCATTTCGTACATCATGAGCGGAAGCAAGAGAAAAGCTATTACGCTTATGGAAAAATACGAAATAAATAAACTATTCTATAAAATATATATATTTTGCGATTTAAAATGCTCATTGCAGCCTATAAATGTTACGTTTTTCATGATGTTTTTAGGCCTACTAGCTAATCTTATCTACATTTATAAAGAACCCACTGTAATTTTTTTATTTGAGCAAATATGTTATGCGTTAATTCCAGCATAATAAACATACGTACATGTAAAAAATTTACTTGTTTGCCAAAGGCACATGTACGTGCCGTGTATAGACACGGCAACGGCAATTCATTTCCCGTGGCAGCGGTGGGAAAAAGTATGGACGGGGGGGGGGGGGGGGGGGGGGGGGGGGAGTAGCCACAAATGGACGTAATTTGGCCTCACTGGTTCGTACGTACAACTCGGTCGTACGGACAAATTTTGGAGAACCGTGAGTGTACGTAGAATCGAGGTTTGACTGTATGTCATTATGCTGAACCAGTCAATATACTGCACCAAGTGTAAATATGAGATAACGCAAAATAACTGTTCCTAATTATATGCTCATCGCTCATTATAAAAAAAGGATTCAATTACAGTAAAAAGATAGTCGAGTCTCATCCTAATGACTATTATGGACTCAACTTTCAGGCTGAGTCAAGCTTTCGCTACTCGATCGACTCGGCTAGAGCTTTAGAGTGCCTGCCATCCATAGTTTATTTATTCATCTTTGTTGTAAATTCCCGAGATTTTGCTACGACAGTTGAGTATAAACCAGCAATGGTGTACACGTCCAAAGATCTTCCCCTCTGCAGGAATGATTCGAAGAATGTACAACCCTACGGTGATTACGTACCCTGGTCTTACGCTCCTCGTAAACTGCATACAATTGTTCACATTCCTGCACGAGAGATGTTAACTGCTTTCTCAAATCACCTAGCTGGCTATTGTTGTTTTCAATATCAGCCATTTTCACTTCAATCTGAAAAAACAATTGGACACACAACTTAAGGACTTGAATTGTGAAAGGATTCACCAACATAATTTATCATGATAGTAAATTGAAAATAACAGTTTCCTGCATTTAAGACAGCACGAGATGAGATCAGCTTTAATGAAATGGGAAAATATTATTGCACTGTCATATGAATTAATATGACAAGTCTAAAAAAAATGTTCAGAAATGAAGGAAAACATTTTCCTTCTGTAAGGGACCAAAATTTTTAGGCTGTCTGTTAACACAAATAAAGTCAAAAATATAACACGACTAAATGGTTGTAAAAATGATTTGAAATTTCTTTCAGAAAATATTAATTATTTTACCTGGCTTTTAAAAATTCTCAAATTTGTTACGATTTTTGACGGCCAAGAAACACGAAAACGAGATTCTGTGATAGAAATTCAAATAATATCACGAAGCAGTAGCCAGTGTCATTGCAGTTAAACCTAAAAAGTTTTAAGTTCTGCAATAAATTAAATTCCCCTTATTTGTACAACCCAAAAAAACTTTGAAAATGTAACTTCGGCAGCTAATTATGCAAAAAGTATGTGTTGTATCAGGGGCGCAACAACTAAATTTCTAAAGGGGGGGGGGGGGGCAATATACCTTTTTATAAAGAATCATCGATGCCCCCTATTGAAGTGGGGGGGTCCGGGGAAAAATTTGTATTTCAAGGTGGAAAATGGTGCTATTTAAGCAGTTTTATTATCTAAAAATTGATTACACAGGACTTTCTTTGTCCCCGCTTGCCCCCACTTCAAGGTTTAAGAGGGAGGGGGGGGGGGGGGCAAAATACCCTTGCCCCCCCACCCCCCCTGTTGTTGCACCCCTGTGTTGTATATATTTTTCATTTCATGAAAGTTTAACAATTAAAAAAGTCTAAAAGTTGATCAGAGATTGATATAAATATAAAATCTCGACCTGAAATGGGAGGCACGCCCTTAAGGAGTTCTAGCAACCAGCTGTCTGGTTCATAGCACGGTGGATGGTTGACTGTGGCACGCCCTCAACACACACGATGTCCGCACTCGCCTCGCTCTGCAGGTCGTCGATGCGGTCCCTCATCTGCTTGAGCGTGATCTGCTTGTTGGAGAAGGCGAGAGCCACCTGCTCCCGGCCGGCCGCGTCGCCGGCCGAGTTCAGGCGGTTCCTGGCCTCCAGCCGCGCCTTCTCCTGCCCCAGGGCCAGCAGGCGCTGGTTCTGCTCCTTCAACCGCGTCTTCAGCGCGCCCATCTCCGTCATCTGGGCGTCGCGCGTCGAGCGCATCCCGTCGATGGTCGTCTTCACCCCGGACACGCCCAGCCGCGTCTCCGAGATCTTCTGCGACAGCTCCTTCACCTTCTCCGTCTGCCTCGGCAAGCACACACATGCTGCACGCTGCCGTTCACGTTTTGAATTAAGAAACGTGAGAAAGAACAAATATTTTTATTTATAGATATAGGACTTAAGCTCATTGTATTTGCAGGATAAAACATTTAAAATAAATGTGTGCCAGCAAAGAGTTTGTTGTAACTAAATACCTGAAATGGAATTTGTTTTTTCAAAATACCTAATACTGTAACATTCAAAATTCTAAACTCATTGACAATACCAATACCTATCACAAAATCCCATTGCATCCCACTTTTTTCAGCCAAAACATGCGAGGATATTATGTAACATATAAGAATTCAACCAGAAACTAAGTAAGTAGAGTGAGCACATTAACAGTATGAAGTACATAAACCCATTTGTTCCACCACTTTTTTTTTACATATTAATATGTATGTAGTTCATTTACAGCTGCATCAGCCCATCTTGATTAATGATCGTTAAGTTATCCAGCACTAAGTACACCAGTGTGACTTCAGTCAAGGACAGTCTGAAGAAATGTTGACACACTGGTACGTGTGGTACATCAATTTCCCCCTTGGTATTACTGTTTAAACCATTCTGAAGTTTGGGGGTCTTGACATGTTTGCGGTTTTGAAAGTGACAGATCAAAAGACCTTACGCTGTACTCACTGCTTTTCATAACCAAAATTACATTTTTTTTTTTTTTTAAATAATTTTACCCGTTTTGCAATTTTTCCGAACGAAATAAAAGGCAATCCAACCCCAATCATCCCGATAGAGCTGTTCTAGCTCAAACCAAACCTCGCATACACCATCTTGCAGTGTGAGTGACCAGGCACTAAACACCATCGTGATGGGCTGGTATTCGCCGGAGCGTGCGCGAGCTCACCAGCTGGGACAGCTCGATGGTGAGGTTCTGGTTGCGGGCCTTCAGGCTCAGCACCTTCTCCTGCTCTCGCTGGCGCTGCTGCTGCAGCTCCTGGCAGCGCTGGTTCTCCCACTCCTGGTGCCTCCGGCGCTCCATCTCCCTGCGACACAGCCCCTGGCACACGTCCACCACCTGGGAAGCCTTCTCTTCGCAGACGAGAGAGCCAAACGCCCAAACGTGCATCTTCGGGAGGTTTTTTTTTTTTTTGTTCAATTATGGATAGGGACCGGAAAAATTTGCGGGTTCAATCACCTCCAGGATGAACTCCACAGTGTCTAAACATAAAGTGCTTGTGGCTTCAAAGAATTCACTACGTAAATAAAATTTCAAATTTTTCCAAAACCTCTTTAAATTAAATATTTCTTAAGCACCTTCTGTGAGAGCGTAACTGTGCAGGAAAATATGTAGCTATTGGCATGACATGCCACTGCGACACTCCAACACCACTCACCTCACACCACCCTACGGTACACCAGTGTAGTGATGTGGTTACTGGGACCGACTTCAGTCCGAGAAGACGAGAAGACGAGAAGCCACGAAGCCAGCAATCATCTCTCATCTCCTCCAGCTTCGACCCCAGCCACCATCTCAAGTACATTATTTATTTTCCGAGTGCATTCATACAAAACTGTAATAAAATTGCCCTGACTTTCCACGACGAGAATTATAAATCCCCTTGACAAATTTTTTTTTTTATTTTAAATAATTAACCTGCGTTACAATTATCGGAAAGAAAAAGGAAAAAAAACCTTCTCCACCTCGTCACACCCACTGACGACCCACCACACCTCGCCACACCCACTGACGGCCCACCACACCTCGCCACACCCACTGACACACGGGTGCGCCCCGCTCACCTCCTGGCTGCCTCGCGCTGCTCCTGGGCTCTCTTGCGCTGCTCCTCCCGCTCCTGCTCCTGCTCGCGCTGCTTCTGCAGCTGCCTCTCCAGCTCCTGCTGCCTCCTGCGCTCCTGCTCCAGCCTGCCGCACCCCACCAGCAGCTCAGAGCCCCTCCCCCCGGGACACACAGCCGCCCGAGCGTGTCTGGGTTCAACTGGCCAGTTATACTCCCATCGGGTCTAACATCTACAACCACTGATCTTGGTTCTACTTCTTATAAAAGAAAAATAAAAAAGGTAAGTACCAAGATTTGAACTGGAACGAAAATCGGTAAACAACATTCGACACATTCCTCATTTATATACTTACCTAGTGCTCTATATAAACAGCTCTTTTTTTCACTGTATTTTTTCTACTAGTCCATTTTTAAAACTTTTAAAGTTATTTTTGATGTTAAATAACTCACAGTCAATATTATAGAGAGAAAAAAATCAAGGACAGTGGACAATAATCTGTTTTAAAGAATCACTAAGAGTTGGTTTGAATTAAAAACTAGTAACTACAGAACTACATTAGTATTTTAAATCCAGGACTTATTTCTAAACGAACACAATGCTGTCGTACCTTATCCTCTCTCTTTTCTCTTGTTCCTCTTTCTCTTTGCGCTCCCTTTCTTCCTGTTCTTTACGCTGAATTTCCAGTAACGCCTTCCGCCGCCTCTCAAGTTCCGCCTGCCCTTTCTCAAAGTTCTCCTTCCGCTTGTCCTCGAATGTGACTGCACACAAACACAACATATTTGTTTAAATGCCTTAAGCAATTAAAAATGAATGATGTTTTCAAAACAACTGTGCATAAAAGTACTAAAACATCAAAACAAAAACAAAAGCATATACACATTTTTATGAACCACTAATTAAAAACACAAAAAGAACCTGTAAAATACAACTTTTCAATTGATACTTGATCTGAAAACTACTTACATAAATTGAAAAAATTAGAACAAGAAAAAAATCAATTACAGAAAAAAAAAACACACTAATGTAATTATTAAGTACTGTACGTATATACGGAATTAAAAACAAATTCAAATGTACGCTATCACAATAAAATTCAAAATACGCACTTTACTGCTTTGATATAAATTTCATTGGAAAAAAATGATAAAACTATTTGTCACGCCTATTTTTAGACTGGTTAATTTTTTTTTTACCTTAAATGTTGTACATCTACTTGGTTCACAATAAAAAAAACATCCAGAAAAAAAAAAGTGAAAAATTTAAAGTTACTGATATTCCTACCAACTTCTGTGACAACAGAAAGCGACGAGAGTCACCGTTGGAGAGGAGGGACGCGGCGTCCTTGCCCTCCGCGGCCTCGGGGTGCGGGCCGGGCTGGCCGCCCGTCAGGCTGCCCTGCCGCGCCCGCCGGAACGTGGGGGGCACCAGCTCGGGGGGCAGCGCCGCGGGGATCTTCTCCCCCGCCCGCGCCTGGTCGCACAGGTGCATGCCCAGCACGAACTCGTCGCAGGAGAGCCGCCCGTCCGCGTCCATGTCGGCCAGCGCCCTGCGCCACGCGCCACGCCCCGTCACACTTCAAACACAACCCCACCGCAGACACCGCGCAGCCGTGCTTCCGCTCTTTCCCTGCCGAGAACGAAACGCAAATTTTTAACCCGCAGAAAGTGTACCCGTAATCACCAGTTGCTAGTAAAAAATACCAACACAAGAGAAATATGTAGGTGTGAAAATATGTTAAATACGTGTTTTTATTAAAACAAAGGCCGCTTCAAGGTATTGATTACACAAATGGCAGCATCAAATATAAACTAATTTGATTATAGACACGATTCGCAGCAAGGTTTTTGAGTTGCACAAATAAGGATAATTCAATTTTTTGCAGAACTTAAACTTTTTTAGGTTTAACTGCAATGCCACTGGCTACTTCATGATATGGTTTGCATTTCTATCACAAAAAATCGCTTCATGTTTCTTGGCCGTCAAGATCGTAACAAATTTGAGAATTTTGAAATGCCAGCTAAAATTAATTAATATTTTCTGAAAGAAATTCAAACCATTTCTTGAAGTAGCCAGAGTGGCATTGCAGTTAAACCTAAAAAGTTTCTTTTTTTTTCTTCAATAAATTAAAGTTTCCTTATTTGTACAACCCGAAGAAACGCTAAAAAATGTAACTTTGGCAGCTAATTATGAAAAACGTACGCGCCGTACATATTTTTCATTTCGTGAAAGTTGAACAATTGAAAAAAAGTCTAAAAGTTGATCTGTAATTACTGTAAATATAAAATGACCTGAAATGGGTGGCACCCCCTGAGCCGGCGCCATACAAGCAACTGTGAACTAGCTTGCGTGCTTTGAGGCTCATTACTATGACTGTATGCGAATCAGGAAGGGCGTTGGACCGTACTTTCGTTCTTGTTTATGGTCATTAATCCCTTCGCTGGTTCACCCCTTAAGAGGCCACTCCAATGTTTCAGGGGCACTACGCAACCCGCGTTAACCTCATAAGATTCAATGCTATTTTCATTTTGCTTATAACTTATTAACTAATATAGATTTTGAAATGATGCTTGCTTGATATGTAAGACAACGATGCTCTTATCGAAGACCCTTTTTTCAAAAACGTGCATAAATTATGGTTCAAACTAGTGATGGGCCGAGACTCGAAAATTCGAGTCGAGTCGAGCGAGTAGCATCAGCTCGGCTCGGCTCGGCATTCAAGTTTATTTTACTCGACGGGGCGAAACTCGAAAGGAAATTCGGGTAAAACTCAATGATAAAATATAATAAAATTGAATTACAATTCTTAATATCTCCTTACGTGACTTCGGCCGACACTAAAAATTACGTACGTAAGATCGAAACATGTACTTAGAAACAATGATGACAATCGGCCATATTATTTATATTTCAGTTTTTCATATTGCCAACTTAACAGGTGTGACCACATAGCAAAGACGACGAACACATTTTTAATAAACAAAACACGAATTAAATTTTATAATCATAATATCTGCTCAAATATTACTTTTTTTTAGTGAATCCGTGCTACAACCGGCGCAACGTTACAATAATATATTAACGGTAGCATTATATTTGTGTTACAGAGCGCACGTTTGCGACTGATACACCACCAATCACGAAATGGCATTTAAAAAACTTTGTCTTATGGCTCCACTAATTTTAGGAAGTGTAGGTTGGCGAACATGAATTTTTTTTTCCGTGTTTGTTTACACTATTACGTTCGGCGAGATTGCATTTTGTATAATTGTTTGCTATCCAAGTTAAGTGGCAAGTTAAAATTAATTATAAAGTATAAAGTATTTTCTAAAGTGTAACTATTCAATACAAATACAAAAGCATTAATTGGTTGGAAGTGCCAGCTTGCGATTGGCCGGCAACGTAACGGCGTTAGTGTTGTAGCAATCATCTTTAAATGTATTATATTTGTTATGGGAACATTTATTGTAATGTTGCGCCAATTGTAGCACGGCCTTACACTTCCCATAAGTGAAAGTTTTCAAAAATGTTCTAATGATTGTGTGAAACTTTGACGTGCGACGTGCCGCGCACGTCTATAATCACGAAGCCGTCAGCCCCTTCCTTCCTAAACACGTGTGCGCGCCGCCGCCACTGACGGCCGCGACAGCAGTCACCGTCCGGCCACCACCGCGTCGCCGTTGCCAGGGCAACCACGCTGCGTCCTTGGTTGCCATGCCAACCAGCTGGGTGCGCGCGCACACTCCTACCGGCCGCCACCCCTCGCCTACCCCTCTCTCACCAGGCCAGCCGAGTGCGCGCGCAGCTTCCCCCTCCTCACCCAGCACCGCCTACTGGCCGCCACCCCTCGCCTACCCCTCTCTCGCCAGGCCGAACGGGTGCGCGCGCAGCCTCCCCCTCCTCACCCACCTCCGTCTGCCCAGCCGCCTCCACCCGCCTTCCCCTCACCCACCAAGCCGAGGTCCGTCCAAGTCACGTAGGCCGGCTGGAATTCCTGGAAGCGCCCGTGATTCTTGGAACCCTCGGCCCTTCCTACTTCACGCCCTGGCCCTCAGGAGGGGTATATAAGGCCGGCCTTTGGCCGGTGCCCTCGAGGCACCACTGGCAGCCGAGCCTCGCCCACCGCGCCTTCAACCGCTCACCGCGCCTTCGCTGGCAGCCGAGCCTGCCAGCCAAGGGCAGAAGACCGACAACCGAGTCCGCGAGTTAGTGTGTATCGGGAGGCTGTCGGTACCAACCGCGAGTACTCGTAATAAATCTCGTACCGCATATCTGAGAGTGTCCTTTCGGGGTGAGGGAGCTCCACGGGGACCTATCCCGCCGCCAGCCAGCCAGTCTGCTAGCCAGCCAACCGCCCGCCTGCCAGCCAGCCAGCCAGCCAGCCGCCTGCCTGCCAGCCAGCCAGCCAGCCTGCCAGCCAGCCAGCCAGCCAGCCAGCCAGCAAGCAGGTCAGCCCTACTACTGGGAGACCGCAGAGCCAAACCAGCCGCAGCCCGTAAGTAGGCATTCGACGAGGGACACTGGGAGCCACTTTCAGGGCATCCCAAGGTGGGGGAGAATCCTACCTAACCCTCTTAGGAACCTCCAGCCAGAAGTTACTCGCGCCAGTCAGGCCGATCCCTTCTCACCCAGGCAGGAAACAGGATTGACGCTTAAGGCCATTCTGGGAGAGCCAGAGATAAGAGCCAACACGCGACAATTAGTGGCGCCCAACGTGGGGCCACTCACTCAGGCAGCAAACTAAAAAAAATTGATGCTTAAGGCCATTCTGGAGGAGCCAGAGAAGAGCCTCGCGACAATTAGTGGCGCCCAACGTGGGGCAAACTAGAGGACACGTCAGTAGACGGCCACCCACTACTGCCCCCTGAGATCACAGTATAGCGGCCAACTAGAGCCAACGTGGGGCAAACTATAGGACTTGTCAGTAGACGGCCACCCACAGCTGCCCCCTGAGATAACTTACTCATCAGCCAGTTCTGAGACTGCCCAAAACTCAGTGGCGCCCAAATACCCAAATACCTGTAGACATAATGGCTACAAATAGCACTCAGGAGATCAGGGCGAGGTCCCCGCAGGTCTTAGAAGAATAACAATCATGCCCCATGTCGAATTGTAATGGATAAGGCCAGAGAGATGAAAAGGGTGCCCTTAGAGAGAAATTCGAGAAAGTTATGGATCCCGACGGAAGCCAAGGTCCTTTCTCACCTGCAGAGGAAGAAGACAAGGGAGATTCAGGGGTTTCGAATCGCTGCACCATGCAGAAACAGAAGTAACGACCCACCCAGAGGACTAGCCTCTCCCTCAGAAGCTCCGAGTCGTCCTAGTGGAAGACCCAGGCACTGAACTCAACCTCAGTCACCAGTACCCGTGAGCCAACAACCACCCAAATGCCGTTCAGCCCAGCGACCTTGGCCTGTCCACCAAGTATCCAGCACAGGCAGGCAAGATTATCGGAACCCTTGGCCAACCCAGGCCGACCGGTCGGCTAAGGTCCTCCCAGCCCTGACCAGCCCTGCAGCCAAAGAGAAGGTTGGGGAGCAGTCGCCTCCCCCAACCAGGTCTGCAGGAGGCTCAGGCTACAGCAGACCCCAGTCGGCCGGACCAGAAGACACACTGGACCAGCCACCCCAGGGGAACCATCAGGCAGGCCTACCTACCGAGGCATAAAGCCCAGTTCTGACAAGGACTGCCACCACCATCCCAGCAGGGTGCCACGGCCACCCGAATGCCGTTTGTCCCGGTGACCTCGACCTGCCCATCACCAGGAACCCAGAAAGGGCAGGCAAGGTCGCCGGAACCCGAGGAGATCCCTTCCCAGGCTGACCAGTCAGCTAAGGACCTCCTGAACCCGTCCGGCCCAGCAGCCAAGGAGAAGGCTGTGGAGCAGATGACTCCACCAGCCAGGACTGCGGACCACCAGGACAACAGCGCACCTCTCCCGGGTATGCCAGTCCAAACCCTGGACCAGTTACCCCGACTAGAAACCCCGAACCAGCAGTCTACCCAGAAGACTGACCCAGTGCCAGCGGAAGCATGGCGCCAGCCAGCTGCCACCCCAGCAACGAGAGCAGCCATGGCGAGTATGCAGAGCAGCCATCGAGGACCGACCCGGGAGGTACCGGATCGGCCGCCCCCCACACCAACAGTAAGTGTAGTGAGTGCGCGAATGGCCATTTTTAAACAAGGTATGGGGTCGCAAACCTCATCACCTCAGGGGCTTCGATAAGCCACCTGACCACTCCTGCGTGCGGGTGCAGGATCAACAAAAGAAGAAATAAGCCGCAAGAATGACAAAGATTATAACGATAGACATTTTTCAAACCATGCAATGTATAGCAGTAAGAGCGAAAGAAGAGCTCCACTCTAAGAAATGTACCTGTACCTATGTGGAAATTGTAAATGTTTAAAGCCGACAGCCGTCCCCAGGGAAAGAGAGTGTATATAAAGCTTAAACATGTGTTAGAGCCCAATAATCATAATGTGTATATGTAAATAGATAGGAACCAACCCAAGATTAAAAAAATTTTGTAAACTTGGCAGGGCACACCATGTTTCCAAGGACACAAACGATGATGATGGTGTAGCCTGGGCTCTGGTTCCTTAGCATGTAAGATAGAGCCTCATCCAGTGTCAAAGATATTTCAAAGATTTCGAACTAGGCTGCAAGTTTTAGATTTGAGCCCCCTAGTCACATCGGAAAGCAGAGCTTGTTTCTTCCCCCCTATCATCAGTCAGGTAGGAGGGACATGTATCATTTCACCATCATTCACGCCCAACCTGAGGGTCATCCCTGCCTTTACCCGTATCCCCATCTCCCAGAAGACGGAGCACCGTGGAAGGCATCATCCCCAAGACGGAAGGAAGGAAGGAGGAACCACCCCGAAGATCAGGCCGCACACGTGGAAAGTGGCTGCCGCCTTTTCAAGGAGAGGGGGTTTGACGTGCGACGTGCCGCGCACGTCTATAATCACGAAGCCGTCAGCCCCTTCCTTCCTAAACATGTGTGCGCGCCGCCGCCACTGACGGCCGCGACAGCAGTCACCGTCCGGCCACCACCGCGTCGCCGTTGCCAGGGCAACCACGCTGCGTCCTTGGTTGCCATGCCAACCAGCTGGGTGCGCGCGCACACTCCTACCGGCCGCCACCCCTCGCCTACCCCTCTCTCACCAGGCCAGCCGAGTGCGCGCGCAGCTTCCCCCTCCTCACCCAGCACCGCCTACTGGCCGCCACCCCTCGCCTACCCCTCTCTCGCCAGGCCGAGCGGGTGCGCGCGCAGCCTCCCCCTCCTCACCCACCTCCGTCTGCCCAGCCGCCTCCACCCGCCTTCCCCTCACCCACCAAGCCGAGGTCCGTCCAAGTCACGTAGGCCGGCTGGAATTCCTGGAAGCGCCCGTGATTCTTGGAACCCTCGGCCCTTCCTACGTCACGCCCTGGCCCTCAGGAGGGGTATATAAGGCCGGCCTTTGGGCCAGGAAGTCAGTCGGTGCCCTCGAGGCACCACTGGCAGCCGAGCCTCGCTCACCGCGCCTTCAACCGCTCACCGCGCCTTCGCTGGCAGCCGAGCCTGCCAGCCAAGGGCAGAAGACCGACAACCGAGTCCGCGAGTTAGTGTGTATCGGGAGGCTGTCGGTACCAACCGCGAGTACTCGTAATAAATCTCGTACCGCATATCTGAGAGTGTCCTTTCGGGGTGAGGGAGCTCCACGGGGACCTATCCCGCCGCCAGCCAGCCAGTCTGCTAGCCAGCCAACCGCCCGCCTGCCAGCCAGCCAGCCAGCCAGCCGCCTGCCTGCCAGCCAGCCAGCCAGCCTGCCAGCCAGCCAGCCAGCCAGCCAGCCAGCAAGCAGGTCAGCCCTACTACTGGGAGACCGCAGAGCCAAACCAGCCGCAGCCCGTAAGTAGGCATTCGACGAGGGACACTGGGAGCCACTTTCAGGGCATCCCAAGGTGGGGGAGAATCCTACCTAACCCTCTTAGGAACCTCCAGCCAGAAGTTACTCGCGCCAGTCAGGCCGATCCCTTCTCACCCAGGCAGGAAACAGGATTGACGCTTAAGGCCATTCTGGGAGAGCCAGAGATAAGAGCCAACACGCGACAATTAGTGGCGCCCAACGTGGGGCCACTCACTCAGGCAGCAAACTAAAAAAAATTGATGCTTAAGGCCATTCTGGAGGAGCCAGAGAAGAGCCTCGCGACAATTAGTGGCGCCCAACGTGGGGCAAACTAGAGGACACGTCAGTAGACGGCCACCCACTACTGCCCCCTGAGATCACAGTATAGCGGCCAACTAGAGCCAACGTGGGGCAAACTATAGGACTTGTCAGTAGACGGCCACCCACAGCTGCCCCCTGAGATAACTTACTCATCAGCCAGTTCTGAGACTGCCCAAAACTCAGTGGCGCCCAAATACCCAAATACCTGTAGACATAATGGCTACAAATAGCACTCAGGAGATCAGGGCGAGGTCCCCGCAGGTCTTAGAAGAATAACAATCATGCCCCATGTCGAATTGTAATGGATAAGGCCAGAGAGATGAAAAGGGTGCCCTTAGAGAGAAATTCGAGAAAGTTATGGATCCCGACGGAAGCCAAGGTCCTTTCTCACCTGCAGAGGAAGAAGACAAGGGAGATTCAGGGGTTTCGAATCGCTGCACCATGCAGAAACAGAAGTAACGACCCACCCAGAGGACTAGCCTCTCCCTCAGAAGCTCCGAGTCGTCCTAGTGGAAGACCCAGGCACTGAACTCAACCTCAGTCACCAGTACCCGTGAGCCAACAACCACCCAAATGCCGTTCAGCCCAGCGACCTTGGCCTGTCCACCAAGTATCCAGCACAGGCAGGCAAGATTATCGGAACCCTTGGCCAACCCAGGCCGACCGGTCGGCTAAGGTCCTCCCAGCCCTGACCAGCCCTGCAGCCAAAGAGAAGGTTGGGGAGCAGTCGCCTCCCCCAACCAGGTCTGCAGGAGGCTCAGGCTACAGCAGACCCCAGTCGGCCGGACCAGAAGACACACTGGACCAGCCACCCCAGGGGAACCATCAGGCAGGCCTACCTACCGAGGCATAAAGCCCAGTTCTGACAAGGACTGCCACCACCATCCCAGCAGGGTGCCACGGCCACCCGAATGCCGTTTGTCCCGGTGACCTCGACCTGCCCATCACCAGGAACCCAGAAAGGGCAGGCAAGGTCGCCGGAACCCGAGGAGATCCCTTCCCAGGCTGACCAGTCAGCTAAGGACCTCCTGAACCCGTCCGGCCCAGCAGCCAAGGAGAAGGCTGTGGAGCAGATGACTCCACCAGCCAGGACTGCGGACCACCAGGACAACAGCGCACCTCTCCCGGGTATGCCAGTCCAAACCCTGGACCAGTTACCCCGACTAGAAACCCCGAACCAGCAGTCTACCCAGAAGACTGACCCAGTGCCAGCGGAAGCATGGCGCCAGCCAGCTGCCACCCCAGCAACGAGAGCAGCCATGGCGAGTATGCAGAGCAGCCATCGAGGACCGACCCGGGAGGTACCGGATCGGCCGCCCCCCACACCAACAGTAAGTGTAGTGAGTGCGCGAATGGCCATTTTTAAACAAGGTATGGGGTCGCAAACCTCATCACCTCAGGGGCTTCGATAAGCCACCTGACCACTCCTGCGTGCGGGTGCAGGATCAACAAAAGAAGAAATAAGCCGCAAGAATGACAAAGATTATAACGATAGACATTTTTCAAACCATGCAATGTATAGCAGTAAGAGCGAAAGAAGAGCTCCACTCTAAGAAATGTACCTGTACCTATGTGGAAATTGTAAATGTTTAAAGCCGACAGCCGTCCCCAGGGAAAGAGAGTGTATATAAAGCTTAAACATGTGTTAGAGCCCAATAATCATAATGTGTATATGTAAATAGATAGGAACCAACCCAAGATTAAAAAAATTTTGTAAACTTGGCAGGGCACACCATGTTTCCAAGGACACAAACGATGATGATGGTGTAGCCTGGGCTCTGGTTCCTTAGCATGTAAGATAGAGCCTCATCCAGTGTCAAAGATATTTCAAAGATTTCGAACTAGGCTGCAAGTTTTAGATTTGAGCCCCTTAGTCACATCGGAAAGCAGAGCTTGTTTCTTCCCCCCTATCATCAGTCAGGTAGGAGGGACATGTATCATTTCACCATCATTCACGCCCAACCTGAGGGTCATCCCTGCCTTTACCCGTATCCCCATCTCCCAGAAGACGGAGCACCGTGGAAGGCATCATCCCCAAGACGGAAGGAAGGAAGGAGGAACCACCCCGAAGATCAGGCCACACACGTGGAAAGTGGCTGCCGCCTTTTCAAGGAGAGGGGGTTTGACGTGCGACGTGCCGCGCACGTCTATAATCACGAAGCCGTCAGCCCCTTCCTTCCTAAACATGTGTGCGCGCCGCCGCCACTGACGGCCGCGACAGCAGTCACCGTCCGGCCACCACCGCGTCGCCGTTGCCAGGGCAACCACGCTGCGTCCTTGGTTGCCATGCCAACCAGCTGGGTGCGCGCGCACACTCCTACCGGCCGCCACCCCTCGCCTACCCCTCTCTCGCCAGGCCAGCCGAGTGCGCGCGCAGCTTCCCCCTCCTCACCCAGCACCGCCTACTGGCCGCCACCCCTCGCCTACCCCTCTCTCGCCAGGCCGAGCGGGTGCGCGCGCAGCCTCCCCCTCCTCACCCACCTCCGTCTGCCCAGCCGCCTCCACCCGCCTTCCCCTCACCCACCAAGCCGAGGTCCGTCCAAGTCACGTAGGCCGGCTGGAATTCCTGGAAGCGCCCGTGATTCTTGGAACCCTCGGCCCTTCCTACGTCACGCCCTGGCCCTCAGGAGGGGTATATAAGGCCGGCCTTTGGGCCAGGAAGTCAGTCGGTGCCCTCGAGGCACCACTGGCAGCCGAGCCTCGCTCACCGCGCCTTCAACCGCTCACCGCGCCTTCGCTGGCAGCCGAGCCTGCCAGCCAAGGGCAGAAGACCGACAACCGAGTCCGCGAGTTAGTGTGTATCGGGAGGCTGTCGGTACCAACCGCGAGTACTCGTAATAAATCTCGTACCGCATATCTGAGAGTGTCCTTTCGGGGTGAGGGAGCTCCACGGGGACCTATCCCGCCGCCAGCCAGCCAGTCTGCTAGCCAGCCAACCGCCCGCCTGCCAGCCAGCCAGCCAGCCGCCTGCCTGCCAGCCAGCCAGCCAGCCAGCCTGCCAGCCAGCCAGCCAGCCAGCCAGCCAGCAAGCAGGTCAGCCCTACTACTGGGAGACCGCAGAGCCAAACCAGCCGCAGCCCGTAAGTAGGCATTCGACGAGGGACACTGGGAGCCACTTTCAGGGCATCCCAAGGTGGGGGAGAATCCTACCTAACCCTCTTAGGAACCTCCAGCCAGAAGTTACTCGCGCCAGTCAGGCCGATCCCTTCTCACCCAGGCAGGAAACAGGATTGACGCTTAAGGCCATTCTGGGAGAGCCAGAGATAAGAGCCAACACGCGACAACTTAACCTAACCTTCGCGCCTACAAGCCTAAATTATATTCATTGTTTTTTATTGACTCGTGAATGCTGCAGGCCGCAGCTAACTCGTTCGGTCCAAAATAATCATTTGAACCACCAAATTGTTTGTGCACAAAGTCGTGTTCCTTTGTCGTAAACGGTACATATTCTCTGATCTTTCGGCGATTAAAATTTTGTTGCAGAATAACAGTGATTTTTTTCCCCGCCACGTTAGTGTTAATTTAGGCGTACTTTTACTGAGCAAACACTCACAATGTCAGTCAAAAATTCATCTTCTAAAGGTATGTGACCTTAAAATATTACTTCTTATAGTTATACGCTTTCCATAAAAATATTTTTAAATATGTACTGCTAGGAATATATTTTCATTATGTTTTGTAGGCTGATACTGATAATATTCTCTTTTATAGGTGGTATAAAATAATCAAAATGATTACTGTACAATATTTTAATTTTTTACAGTTTCATTTGTTGCTTATTTGAAATTGATTTCATTTACCATGTAAATAGTTAACTGCACTATTGGAACAGTTTTTGTATAACTATTAACATATTTTTCAATTTTTATAATGAGTTAATTTACTGTGATTAGTAATGTAACTAGTAGTATGATGCTCTACAGAATACCTCAATTATTGAATTGTATTATATCAGTTAAGAATTTATTCTAAATGAATTATTTGTATTGATACTTGTATTTTAAATATATTTGATTAAGTGGGCCATGATATAACAAGACAACCATCTAAGGACTCTTAGCAGTACCTAAAATGCAAATATTCAAGCTCGACTTAAGTGTCAAAGATTCAAATAAAAATTCAGACTCGAATCGACTCGACTTGAATTTATGATCTACAAACTCGACTCGAACTAATTATTGTAAAATTCGACTCGACTTAAAAATTTGCAGGTTCGTACATCTCTAGTTCAAACCTAGACAATACACTTATGCATATTAGTAAAGATTAGTATAAAACCATAATTTATGCAGGTTTTTGAAGAAAGGGGCTTCGATAAGAGCATCGTTGTCTTACATATCAAGCAAGCATAAATTCGAAATCTATGTTAGTTAATTAGTTGTAAGCAAAATGAAAATAGCATTGAATCTTATGAGGTTAGCGCGGGTTGCGTAGTGCCGTCTTCAGGAACCGTGACGGCGCCGGGCTCGCGGACGGGATCCGGACGGGAGGGGAGCGGCTCACCAGATCTGCGCGAGCACGGGCTGGGGCAGCTGCGTCTGCACCATGATGTTGCGCGCCTGAGGTCCGGACAGGAAGCCCGTGCGCGCGCGGTCAGACGTGTTGAACAGCTGCGTGTACTTCAGCTTGGTCTGGTGCGGAACCGCCCAGTCGTGGAGGGGGGAGCCCGCCGACAGCCTGTCAGAGAGAAAGAGAGAGAGAGATCGAGGAAAAATAACTCAAATCTACACCTCTGGGGGACCCAATACTTAAATTCAGATTAGCCAACTGCCTTTCCAAAATATGTCTAAAATGTAAAACGAGCATCGCTGAACACGCACAAGAACGCCGATTTACAGCAATTTGGTTATGTTGCTTTTAAACATATTTTAATATGGTCGCAGTAATCCACTGTGAATTTGGGTAAAATCTCATTCAAAAATTATTTCATTTTAATTCTTTAAAGTTTAAAGTGCAGAGATGTGAAACATCTTAATTTTCACGTTCACGTCACCAAAGATTTGGTTCATGGCCGTATGGTTTACCATGGCAGGTAGCACAAAAAAAAATTAGGTTGTTTACAATGGCAAATGTAGCTGCCATGATCAAATAGTTAACGTTTACATTATTTTACTTGCCGTTTACATTCACATAATTTTCTTTAAACATTTATGGTTTTGTCTAATTATTTTTGAAGGTTTACTATTAAATGCTATTAAATTGGGGGACAAATACTTAAATGTGTTACTTAAATTGAAGAATGAAATCTCGCAATGTTTCACACTTTGTCAATTCCTAAAAGATTTTGATTTTATTTTATTTTACCAAACTATTTTTTCAGATATTAAGCATGGTAATAGTCTTAAGCTATAGTTACAATATTATATATGTAATTATAATATATATGAAATTATAAAACAATTTCACTTTATTTTCATAGCCATTTTGTGTGAAGTATGATATTGACTATTAAGTACTGAAGGACTCGCACATTTAAGTAGACGAATGGACTGAAAGGGTTAGAAATTAATTTTGGATGAGTGATTCTGTGAACACAATTCTCTACTGGTAGGAAAAATCTCATGCAAATTTCCTTATCAGTATATATTTTTTTTAAATTTTTATCTTGAGTCCAGGTGTTACGTCATCCAGTTGTACAGAAGAAAGCATACACGACCCTCTGTAAACCTCAATATTCCCTCCCACACACACCGAGTTATTACCAAATTTATTCATTTGTAGGGGCATGCATATTTCGTGAAAAGATTCCGAGACTAGCTGAAAGTCAAAACACTGTACCATCGCCTGTGTTTCGTAATTGGGTAAGTTTCTTTCACGTACATGTTGATTGTAAAACACCAATCACAGTAATTCAGTGCGAAATCAACGTGTCCTGAGTGGCTCAGCCAAATAAGGCAACTACTTCTCTCGCAGACGGCCGCCAATCACAAGGGAAGGAATCGCTGGTGCGGGTATACCTTGTTGCAGTCTAACATGCGTTCAAACTTATTCGCGAAAACTGCCTGCCCCTACTCATTTGTAAGCTGCACCTTTTTAGTAATGATGTCTTTAAATTCGCCAAATTTATTTGATTAAAAAACATGTCCATTTTTGGAGCCAAGATTTTATGATGTTATAAAAAAGCGAAATTTCATCATTAAAAATGGTGGATTTAATCTTTATCATCATTAAAAATTAAAACACATGTAGGCTAGTAATAAGTACATATCAAGCCCAATTACGTTGATCTGTTGCTTCAACATTTCAAGGTAGGATACTTAAAATGTGTACATAAAACAATTATACATGGTACTTTGATGAAAGTTAAACAACAAACTGCAACTAAAATGTTCAATAAGTTCCTTAGTTTATGAGAAAGTTTTTAATATGAAAATTTAAAGGACAGCAAAACATTTTTTTTTAAACTGCAATGTCTAAAGCCAAATTTTTATTACTTACTATTAATATTGATCAAAAAAAGAATATGCAATGTTAAAAGCCCAAATTACTTATATACCTATTTACGTGTGATATTTCTCTTAGGCCTATAGCCACGTCTGTAAACTATCAGCTATGGACTGCTGTATTTACTTTAGGGAGAAAAAAAAACTAATATAAACTAAATTAATATTTTTACTTAGGACAAAATATTATAGGTTTTTTAATAAAAGCTGAACTAACGATATGAGAAAATTCATATTTTAATAGAAAAATTATGAGGTAATTGAGGTGAATATTGCTTTATTTTGTTTTGTTTTTTATTGTTGCATTTCGGTGTTACGTGGTGAATTGACAATGATTTCGGTGTTTGGCGATGTACTGAAATCAATTACATTGTAATTACTTTTTTATCGCTATTCTTCATATAATCTTACCTCTACCCATTTTTGTTGAGTTTTTTTTTTGTGTTTGAAAATGGAGTGTCTCATATACAGATACATTCATATAACATATAATTGTTGCCAGACTTATCAACATATCTAATAGTAAGTACAAACAGAGCAGGTTATTTAGCAGGACAGTAATTCAGACTGTGGCACAAGAAACTGGGACAGCAAGACAATTATCACATTATGATAAACTGTTAATAACCATAGGCACACTGCTGTGTAAGATAAGCTCCAATTAGCAGTGACAGGATTATTTGGTGAATTGCAATAAAACCGAAATAAACTGCAAAACATATCCATTCAACATATTACACCGAAATGCAAGTTACAACACCATAAAGTACCAAAATTATCCAAAAAAACATTAAATCAATCAACAATTTGACTTAAATTATGAAAAATTGATCTTTTTTTACAGTAAAATAATCATTCAATGTAATTTATCTAACATGAATTTCGTACCAAAATGTATGAAGTAAATGGATTGTAACAAAAATTTATATTGTGTTTTTTTTTTTTGCATGTCATTAGTAACATGTTAATGATTTTCTCGTATAAATGTATCATTTTTACAACCAAATTGAGACTATTTTAGTGAAATACGTATGAAAAAAAATTTTTTAGTTTTGTATCTGTTAAATAATTTTATGAATTAAGACAATGTATGAAATAAAAAAAAAACACAGAAATATTAATGTTTGCAGGCTTTCACGGCCATTGTCTGAAGTAGCTTGGCTTCTGGGTTGTAGCCGTGTCCTTGGCAAAATAATTCACCGACGTTTCTGTCGACATTGCAGTCGCCATCATCAGGGAGCAGTTGCCAACTTTGCCAAGGACACGGCTACATCCCAGAAGCAAGCCAAGATACTTAACACAGAAATAACCTGTTTTGAAAAGTAAATTAACTTGAAAAAAACCATTAACACTTGTCCCCCACGAATTAGCACTTCACACATCAAAGAACATCTCGTTACTACAGGTTGAAGCTGCTATCGATCAGTACAGCGTGTGCTATGCGGCAATACTGATGCACTGTATTGCCACTCACCCAATACAAATAAACGTGTTACTTAAATTGAAGGATCAAAGGAAGGATGAATCTTGCAATCGATGGAATCTTATCTTCGAGCAGATCCAGTACTTAAAAACAAAACTCCTTACACCCAGCACATAAATACTGAGAACTATAAGTACGTACGTATAAAACGCTATGCTTACGGGGAATCTATGGATGCCACCCTCTCGACAACAGGAGCCACACCAGGAACAATTGTGCCAACACTGGAAACTGTAGCAACAAAAGATAAACGATTTCATCACATACATTGATCAATTAGAAGTTTTAGCAAATTTACAAAAAAAAAACATTGCCATAGTCACATTTGAAGTAATCATATATTTTAAATTGTCACGGTCATATTCAAATGTCTTAAATGTAAGTTTATCTCACATTCGAGGTATGTCGGATTGGGATTTTTCTTAATTTTCACGTTTCGCCTGAGCCAAGCGTGCGAGAACCGGCCAACCACTGTGCGAGAAAATCTTCTATAATTTCAAACAGGTTAAGGCGGGCTTTTTAACCAATTGTTCGTGATTATATTTAAACAAATTATTTAAATTAAATTTGCAAAAATTGTAAATAATATTTCAAAAATAAAAATTGGTTGTCTGTAAAGTCGGTTTACGGAGGACAGTTTAACGTGACAACGTCATAACAAAACATTGATGAAATGATTGATCCAGAAGAAAAGGAAATATCATATTCGGCCTCAGACTGAGCGGTAATAGGTTTTTGCATCCAAACCATTTAGGCATTAATAATATTATATTCTTTGAGGAAGGATTTTCTTTTTAATTTTTCTATCTTTTGTATGATAAAATCTACCTCTTTATACTTTTATGAATAAAATGAATCATTTTTATTGAATTATCACTATTTTGTATGGATACAAAGGAGTGAAATTAAATCTACAATTTAATTAATAAATTTACTTTTATTTGCATTAATTAATTCAAATATATTTATTACTTTTGAAATGTTGCGTGCACCGTATTTATTTTTACAAGTACAAAAAAAATTTGCAGCTGCCGGGATTTGAACCGACAACCTTTGGATTGGAAGTCAGCCATTCTAACCTCACGGTCACAAGGCCATGTTGAATATAACTGTTTCAGACGATATTTATTAATAATATTCCACGTACAATATTTGTTTGAATTTTTTTTAACTACCATATTCTCTGTTGGACTCAAAATATTTACACGCTCGTGGGCTCATAACTATAATACGGTGTGTGATTTAGTTGATCAAATAATAACTCATGACTAATAATTACCAATTTCAAACTAAAGCGTGAAAAGTATCATACCAGCAATAAATATTTAGTTACACAGCTAAAACAATACTCATACAAAACTGTTTAAATATACTGATTTACACTAGTAATTAAAATAATACGTACTTGTATGAACGCCATTTCCTTGCGAATATACTCCCGTGGCGCGGTGCACAACAATAACCTCGGTTTGCCGCCACGTGCCGGCCGAGTTCTCTGTACCGTCCGAAACATACCACAGAGCTGCCACGCATGCGTAAACAGGACATATCCGTAGTGGGACAATTTTTCGTGCGTGCAGCCAGCATTCATCGATTTATTAGACGTTGTCACGTCAAAAAGTATGCAATTTTTCATCAATGTTTTATCATGACATTATCGTGTAAAATTATCGTCCATAAACCGACTTTTACAGACAACCCACTATTTTTTTTTTTGAGCAGTTATGATAATATGCACTTTACTTAACATCTGATAGATGGTTTTGAAATGTTGACACTCGGACAAGACAGACTGCGGATGACATCATCATCGTGAGCGCTCACCTGGGGGCGGCCTGGGCGGCGGGAGGGTGCCCTGGCCCATGATGACCGAGCCGTTGCTGATTGGCTGCGAGGGGAGTGTCGCCGCGCCGGAGATGCCGCCCCCGAGGGGCAGCGTCGCGGCGCCCAGCGGCGGCACGGAGGACGGCCGGGCGACGGGCAGCAGGGGTGGGATCACGGGCCGCCCCGGCGGGGGGGTCATGGACAGGGGGTGCACCACCGCCGCGGGGGGCACCGGGCCCCGCAGGCTCCCGAGCGCGGCCTGCTGCGGGAGAGGGGGGATGGCCGGGGGCCCAGCAGGAGCCGGCACGCCTGCCGCAACATCCACGACTCTCATTCCCACCACCCCTCGACACTGTTCCAAACAAACCTCTTCACGTAACCAACATGAGGGCAGAGATTAAAACAGATAGCCCACTGAAAAGACATACACATGACCAAAACCTTATGCATATTTTATAACCACAGCTAGTCTGTCCAAATAGAGTATGGAAAAAACTGTCGCATCGGCTATGGAAGATACAGGAATAAATTGAAAAGTAACAAAATAGGGAAGGTAAAAAAGTTTCAGAAAAAGTGCCAAAGAAAATAACATTGCCAAATGATAGAGTTGAAAATATTAATCCAACTAAAAATACCACCAAGAACACACCCTAATTACTTTCCAAGCAAATTGGGGTTGGGTTGGGGAATATTTCATGTAATTATGTCACTTGAAAAAATTGGTTTTAAACAGTGGTGACTTTAAGCTGCATATTTTAATTTTATATATCCCAGAGTAAGAGTTAGTGAAATAAAAACAATGTTACAGGCATTTTCTACAGCTCTGTATGACAACCAATTACTATCCTGTGGGGTTAAAAGTAAAAACAATAATTTTAAGCACAATAACCATACTTTGCGTATTACATAAACTGCCTGATGTTTTAAGTTACTCTTTGCTTCTAAGAACTATTAAGAACTCTTTGCACTATTAAAAGTTTTTGTGGTTAAGATATTTGCTTCAATGTTGTTTCACTACGCTCGGCCGAAACTGTGCCGGGACATACCACCTCTGGAATTTTACGTATTACATAAACTGCCTGATGTTTTAAGTTGTTCTTTGCTTCTAAGAACTATTAAGAACTCTTTGCACTATTAAAAGTTTTTGTGGTTAAGATATTTGCTTCAATGTTGTTTCACTACGCACGGCCGAAACTGTGCCGGGACTTACCACCTCTGGCATGCTGCAAGAGGACCTGGGGCAGTACTTTGGGCAGTTCAAAGTTGCGAAGCTTCAAGTTGATCAGCTTGCAGGCAATGCTGAACTCCGTTATGTCCATCTTGCCATCGGCATCCGTGTCGGCCAGGGCCCTGCAACACCAACCGGTAAACACATCCATACATTCATTCTTTGTCCCTTACTGCAGAACTGCATGTGCATTAAGTGGCCTGCCTCGTCAGGGGTGTATGTGTGTCGGCGAGGCGGGATGATAAGCGCGACGCTCGCTGGTGCTTCTAGCGCGGTGTCTCCTCTGGACTGGCGCGCAGTCTTCTCGTCATCACAGGATAACTGTGAGATCTGAGCGGTGACCAGAACATTATATAGCCGAGAAATGAAGATACAGGTGTAATCCAAGTCCCTTAAGTGCTTTCAAGAATCTGCACTGGTTGTTTTACGCCTAAAATGACTCTGAAAACATGCATTTCAGCCATTTTAACTGTTCCATAACTACAGTTTAATAACATAATCCGGAATCGAAAGTAATTTTCGGCCCTCAGTGAACTCTTAAATGCTTTTCGTAAGCAGACCCCACTCAGAGTCCTTGAGTAGTTATCATATTGAGTTGTTTTTCTGAAGCTCTGCACACTGTATGTGTGTCCGGGTAGGCGGAGCCCTTAAGGGCTAGTCAATCAAATTCTGTGAACCAAATTAAAATTCATTTCCACACTTGACATCCAATATTATGTATAGGAGCTGGAAAAGTTATCGTCTATTTTTTTTCCATAATTACCACATATTTTATAAATTACCATCTGCTATGCTTTTTTAATGGTTCCTTCAATGGGGAAAATTGATTTAGGACGTTTTTTGTGACATTGCTGTCCCCAGAAAGATCTTAAAACAATTCCAACTATTCCATTCCAAGAACCATTCAAAGAAGTTATCATTTATTGCCTGGTATGGGCCCGGTATGCATCAGTCAATTCGTTAACTGGAAACGAAAATGGTTCTTCTATCTCGATGTTCAAATAAGCTGACTTTCCTTTGCAAATAACCTGACTTTCCTCTGTAAATAACTTAACTTTTTGCTGCAAATGTCACAGCCATGGTTGGAAAAAAAAACCAAACCACCTGGTTTTTGGTTCTAACAGGTTTTTTTTTAGGTTTAAATTTGTTTTGTATTTTTATTATTTTATTTTTTTTTGTTTTCACCATGTTCAAAATAAAACCATACAATATCCCGCTTTCTGCCACTCAAGATGAACCAGAAAAGTTATAGTAATATCAAAGAACTTAAGTCCAGCAAATCGCACATCTGACTGGGATTTAACCACAATTAGGGCATTTCCCCACAGGAATTATTTAATATTTTTAATTTTAGAGGAGTATTTAGCTGGGTATGATTTACAACTTATTCAGATAATTTAAATGATAAGATATTTATTAGTATATAATTATTGTTCCCGGAAATCACAAGAAACATTAATGAGCAAATTTTTATTGTTATTCGACTGAAATCAGACCATTCATTAAAAAAATTATGATACTCTATATAAAAATACATTTTAAAAACCTTTTAGTTTTTTTATAAAAACCACTTGGTTTAAAGCATTGTTTAAACAGTGTTTTAAACCATTGTGGTTTGAATCAGCCGACCATGGTCGCAGCAATGGCGTCATTCCTAATGAACTCACTGTAAAGTGTCAAGTTAGCAGCAAACAGGCTTGTCACATAACAGTGCACAAGCCAGTCTGGACTTTTTAAGTAAAAAGGCTTATCACCATTTCCAAAAAGCACACGTATGAATAATGAATGGTGGGAGAAGGGGGATTGTAAGGTGCTAATCACAAATTCTACCCTGGGCCAAGGAAAACCTAATGGGGAGATTTTTTCTACACCAAAGTATCAAGTATCCAAAGTGGTGACAACTGTGAGTTATCAAGGTAAAAAAAAGTTGGCAACCATCATTAATTATGAGGATGCCATGAATTACATATAAGTTACTACTTCTGACCCAGCTGCAAAGCAGACTACGAGGCATCATATCCATGTGCCACTTGCTACTGTAAACCCTCACGAGCTGGCGCTCACTTGCCTTTATGTCGTGTGACCCGACCATTAGTCGGAGAAGAAACTACTTACTGATGTAATAACTGGTATTTGCAACTTCACCACTTTCCACAGTCAATGACTAATTCATGTGTCAGCAAGTGTTACTTCTGGAACTGCGTTTCCTATACCAAAATTAAGGAAGGGCCACACAAAATACCTTCAGACACCAGTCAAAACATCATGTATGACATGTGTCACAAACTCACAAGAAAGAATCAGTCGCACTGAGTAAATTTCGAAAACTGTCAAAAACAGATCTGAAGCATGACAACGATGATCATGACTGAAGACACGCCTGATAACTACTATCTAGAAAAAAAAAAATTTGAAGTGCATTTTTTTTTTTAATTTCTTAAAACAATTATTTCTAATCATTCTGTAAAACTGCAAAAGTATAACTTCATCATTTCATTATCCGATTTGTATATTCGTGTAAGGGTATGATGTAGAATACTCGTAACAAGACATTGGAATGTCATTTTTGAAATGTTGATACGTGTGGTTGTATGACATTGTGAAGGTGATTAACTTAATGATTCTTTGTATTTAGTAGTAATGGTGATTATTTGATTAAATTAATATGTTTCCAAAGTTAGTTTTTGCAAATGTTACTGATTCTTATTTGAATTATTTTTAGGTTAGGTCAGCTACATTAAGAAAATGTATTTAATTCATAACAAATATGTAATCAACACTGACCAAACCTAACCAACCATTCACATGTTTAAACAGTAATTTAAATGTAGCTCACCTAACCATTTCTTCAAACGACTTTAAAGCATTTCAAACATAGTAACCTTACTATTACAATGGTAAATGAATTTAAATATTGAAATGCTGTTTCACAAAATAATCAGAAAACATTAAAAATAAAAATTCTGATATTTTTTTTAATGCACCCTTCTGGTAGATGATTTCACAGCCACCAAATATGTGAAGAGGAATGCAAACATTAAAATAGTATGAATGGTAGAAATAATTCCAGTAATTTATAATTATATGTTAGCAGGTCACTATAACAAGGATTAAGTTGAATAAAAACTCTGACATTTTATTGGATCTTTCAACAAAATTCAAGCTAAAATGTATGCCCCACTTCACACATTTGATAATGTGTTAAAATGCCGCTCCCAATTTATTTTTCATTTCCGTTACTAGCAGGCAAGAGGTATAATTTAAATATCATCGCCGAAAGAAGTTATCATGTCAACTTGAACACACACGCGCAGTGTTGCCCAAAGGGCGGATGCATATTTAAATCATGTGTTCAGCCATTTCATCACATGTCTGTTGTGTCTCTGCACATCGGGAGAACGCCCTGTCTTCAAGCTAAGGCCACACAGAAAGCTAGGCTGTGTCCGAGATGTCCGCTATGTTCGCTACGCCAGGTGACCAGACAGATCAGTAGAGACCTGCAAAATTCGCGGATTCATTCGGCGATAGGCTAGAATTCAAACACATACACCTCTTAGATAATTTTGCTATTGGCTTACTGTTCATCTGTACGAATCTCAACCAGTTATAAACCCTCAACCAAAGAAGGATTGAATCACAGACAAACCAGCTGAGACGACTCACAAGTCGGCAGCCAATGAACTGGCGTTATTTGCCCGAGTGTACAGGGGAATGTGCAGTCTATCCTGAAGGCCATCGAAACCGCGAATTTGGCAGGTCTCTACAGATCAGTCTAGTTCACGATGTTGGAGGGATGCATGCTGTGAGATCTGAGCAATGATTCAGATTACAATTATTTTCCGCCAGTTCACACTGCACGTAAACATAAAAAAAAATGGGTTTACGAAGTTAATCTAAAAAAAAATAATTGATGCGTGTGAGAACGAAGCCAAATATACTGAATTATTTCAGAATAAATACAAATTAGTTCAATCACATTCGACATTTTTTGTACTTCTTCGATGAACTTCTCCTTGAGACTATTTAAAGCACAATTCCGGGAGAAACAAAATTTCGAAATACGCAAAACGCAGGAAGTACAGCCCAATTCTGCGTGAAAAACAGATGTTAAGTTTTATTATCTGCGCATGCGCGAGGGTCAATGTTCGGAAAACCGCCAAGAACAAAAAAACACCTGGCAAACATTACCTAGGATCGCGCCGAACAACAAACATAGCTCGGCGTGGCCAGTGACACCCCGAGATGCAGCCGGCTTGTGTTCCACTCCAGAGGCGTAGCCGGGAAGGGGGGGGGGGGGGGGGGGGGGTTTAGGGGTTCAAACCACCCCCCCCCCCCCCCCCTAGCACAAAATCTTTAATTAATTTCTTATTCATCACTCAAACAAATTTCATATTAAAATTAATAAAATTTTTACCATTACAATATTTAACTTTAAGAACCGAAAACTGATAAAATAGCACTATTTTACACCTTAAAATCCAAATTTTCCCGGGGGAGGACCCCCGGACCCACCGCTTTAATACGAGGAGGGGGGGAGGCATGCTTCTTAACACCCCCCATACACAAATCCTGGCTACGCCACTGTTCCACTCGCACGGCCAGACTCGGGGAACACGACGAGCACAGCGCTCCCTGTGGCGACGGAGACGCACCATATCTGGGCCAGGACTTGCGGCGGGAGCTGCGACTGGAGCAGGAAACCCTTCGCTTGGTCTCCGGTCACGACGCCGTTGACGGGCTGCAGGGTGCGGAACTGCTCTTCGTAGCGGGCCCTCTCCCGCGGAAGGATCACCCACGGGTCCATGCCTGCACACGTAGACAACACAGTTATTAAGGACGGGCCAATCAGATCCTCAAATACCATCACATCCTTAGTATTCCAAGGATTTGATATTCAAGAGAAAAAATTAAAAAAAAAAAAAATAGAGGAAATATAATAAATTTAAAAATTTCAACATTGATAACTAAGAGACCGGAAAAATTTCGCGAATTCATCTCGCGATAGGCTAAAATACAAATAGTTACACCTCAGTGCTGCCTCTGCTATTGGCTCGCAACTCACCTGGATGACTCTGGGCCAATGAGAAACACCCGACCAAAGCTTTATCGAATCACAGGCTGCTACGTTAGGACGTCTCATAAGACAGCAGCCAATGAGTGGGTGACATTTGACCGAGTGTACGTAGAACTGTGGAGTTCATCCTACAGGTCATTGAACCCGCAAATTTTTCCTGTCCCTACTTGAGGTTTATTATTTCTTCATGCCTATCCCGTTAAAATTTCCCGAGTTATTGTTCTTTTAACATGTAATCATAAAAATATAATTACTATATACTAGTTACATATAATTTTTCATTTCTTGTACATTATTTTATTTTTAACACTTAAGACATAGATTTGGATTCGAGGGGCATATTCAAAGTAGGCTACTCTTCCGGATTCTAATTCGAGATTCAGATCCGAGAAAATTGGGATTTGATCCATCACTAACATTAATAAAACTAGTTCTTCCTTACTAGTGGTGCCTTTGGTGGCAGTAACCATATCATCTCCCCAGACAAAATGAAAATTGTTCAATAATTATTCCCAGGGAAAACTCACTTTAATGCACAAACACAGATTCAGCATGTAACTATGGTAAAAGTTCCTATCACGTATCCAAGCTTATCCCTTTATCATGATGGCACTATCTGTATACTTTTATCCTATGGTACAAGAAAATACAATACAAGACTATACAAAAATATTCAACTAATTAAATTAAAACAGCAAAATTTTTAATTTTATAGTCGTATAATCCTGAACAAACCTGACAAAATTTTTTGATAAAACAATGAATTATGACTTAGTTTAACATGAAAGAGAAAATTTCCACAAGACCAAATATAATTTGTTTGAATTATGACATTCTAGGTTTTTTTTTAGCCAGAAACTTTCCACAACAAGCATCGTGTACCACAGGATCAATAATTTATACATGATCATGCCATCAGGATTAAAGGATAAATGTGGATAAGTGATATAGAACAATTACCTTTAGGTGGTTTGTAATCTGATGGAGATTTTTTCCTACAAATTTGTTATAACCTCAAATCTCAATTTTGATGCTTTTCCTAATCCTCACTATCATCAAGTTTATTACATGAAGGAAACTGCTATGCAAGTTAATATTTTTAAAAACAAAATTTTCAGAGATCACTTAACTACATTAATCCAGTACTAAGGTACAGCTAAGTAAAAAAATAATTTACAAAATAACATCAGAAATAAATGAGAATGCAAACATACATCTGCAAACCACATGGAGGTTACAGAACAAAGAGTTACTTTATAATCACATAATAAATATTAATGTACAAAATATGGCATTAATATTTATGGATAATAACACTAGGTTATGAATTGGCATGCATTCCAAAGCAGCCACTTTTCACATATTTTCTACATTTAGCCCTTATATTTTACTGTTAAGAATTTTCATAATATAAATGAATTTGGCTTGTTGAGTAATTTATGATAGTCATCAAATATATAATATAACAAAAAAAAAACCAAACAGATAATTTAATTATAGTTACCTAGTTGTGCTGACATTGCTATTAGCTGCAGTTAGAGAAGCTGAAACAAAACAAAATTAAAATTACTCCCATTCATAAAATGAAGCTTAACAGAAAAACGTTAATATCAAGTGAAGCAGAGATTGCTCATAAAGAAAGTCTCATAAACCAGAACTATGTTGTTAAAATTATCACAATCAATAAAACAACAGTGACCTGACCTCTGATGGCAGCAACATAACCTATTTACTAATTTTTTTTAAATCACTAGATAAATAAATGCGATAAGAGTTTATGATTGAAAAGCAGGAAAAAATATGAATACAGGCCACGAGACAATTTAATAGAACAAATGATTTAAAGGGGGGCGTAAACTGATGTTGCCAAGGTCAAAAATTTTCGCACTATATAACTTAGAAAAAAATGCAAACTTCACCCCGACAATACATACATCTTAAAAGAACTAAGCCATTACAGCAAAATTCTTCAAATGTAATATTTCTCGCGCATACATTCCAAAAATAGCTCTGTGCCGCCACTCGACGAATGTCAATTTCGAAATCGATATGTTCTGTCGACTGTATATAGAACAACTCTGTAATGTTTTGTTTTTGAAGATAAAACTATAAAAGTAAATAAACATATTCTGTTATTTTTATACTTGTTTTAAAAAATTAATTATAATTATTTTTGCATGATCACTGCAAATGTTACGTATGTTAAGGTTCTCAGTTGACGCCAAAAACGCCATCATGTGTGACGTCATGAAGCATACTGTCAAATGATCGCTTGTGTGACGTCGTTAAAAGAGGGCGGAGCTTCCGAATTTTGGTAACCACGGTTACGCATGCGCGGCACCATTGAATTTTGTTCCATATAGAGAGGGAAGGGAGAACGTAAGGCGTCCGGCGCGTCTAGGCAACAGAAGCTGTTACTGCCGGTGCACGTTACAATCACGCAAACGTAGTAAGTAGCATACGCTTTTGTTATTAAATATCCTACTCTCTGCATTTGGTTGTAAGGAAATATGATTTTAAAATCTATATCTCGACAAACGTTAAGGTATGCCCCTATGTGCATGGTTTGTGTGGGACAATTACATGAAAAACTTAAAATTTATAACCTCGCGGATGAAATTTTAGGGAGCGGCCCTTTCAGATATTGTATTATTTTTATAATTATTTCATGTACGTTTGTATATTCATTTGTTCAAAACATGACATGAGATGACATCTAAAACCTACCACATGTTGTTTGAAGCTTATAGCTTCCTTTAGTGATTTCTTTGTGTGGTTATTCGGGAACCAATAACCTAATTTTGAGAGCATTTTCTATGAAAACTCGGAACGCAGTTTCTAACGTAGCATCGGTGGCCGGTGATGAGCGAGCAAGGGATGAAAGCAGGGTGTCCACAAGGAATAAATATTTCGTACCAATTTAGGCTAGAAAAAAGTACTAGATTTGAAAATAAAGTACTAAATTATAATTTGTAATGGTTTTAACAATTTAGGAAGTTATTATGACATTGCAATGCTCTAACTTAAATATCACCCCACACACACATACATACCAGAGTTTTTAAAAATAATTACGCTTAATAATAAAACATATTGGAGTTACTGTAATATTATTATATTAAAGAAAAAGTACTATATCTGAGCGTAAATGTACTAGAACACTAAAAAACTTATAAAAGTACTAGATCTAGTACGAAAGTACTAACTGTGGACACCCTGGATGAAAGTCTTGCTCTTTTTGTGGCTTCGCTTGTCCGAAGGACAGCTGTTGCATCAACCGGTTTGTGAATAATACCGTCAACAACTTCTTCCAACTATTCACGTCTGAGCAGTTTTTCTACTTTTTTTTTTTTTTTAGCGGATGGACAAATTCAGGTGGTAATAAAACTATCTTATCCCACTGCTTTTGGTGCTCATTTGGAACTTAGATTTACAATCATTTGAGCTCGTCGTTCGTAATCCCAGGTAACGCTGAGGTGATGTGTTCTTGAATGAGTAAAAATGCAGTGGTTTACTATCCCTTCCGCAGTGTACACGTGAAAATAAACTACAACACCCAGTACTGTATGAAGATTTTTTTTTATTTTCGCCCGGCATTCGAATCTGGGACTTCTGACTCACGTCAGGCGACAGACAGTACCTAACGGTTGTATGCAAAACGCAAGTGTGATTACTACATACAGTTTATTTAACATTAAATAATTAAGGTTTGTTTTTCTTTTTAAATTCTTAGCCGTTATGTAGGAAAATGATAAATCGCGACAATTCCGGAAACTATGTGCTTTTTACATGAAACTATTTCAATAATTATATGAATGTGTGTTACCGTAGTCATCTGAAAAATAAAAGTTGTGGGGCCTACCTACCTAGCTAATTTTTTTAAATATCGTATTGTTTGTTTTAATTTTTTAAAAAAAGTTTATTATTTAAATGATTTTTCGAAGCTATTAAAAACATCATCATGAGAATCAGTAGCAATAATTTACTATTTATATTCTGTACAAAGTAACTAACGTCGATAATGTGGTTAGTAATCTAAACTCAAATACGCGGACCTACACTAATATTATACAAAAAAATTCGTTTGCAACGTGTACACAACTCGATAACTACTAGAACGATTTCAAAAATACACTGCTATAAAGCTACATTATTCCACGTGGGCGTAGGCGATGATTAATTTAAATTTATAATCCTATACATCGTTACGCTCATCACTGACTTAATGATAGTGAAAAGCTGTAAGATAGCGCCTAGCACTTGAGGTTATACACACAGCAACACTTTCATATTTTTTTTTATATCTTTTAAGAATGCATTTGAATTTTTCAACAAAAGATGGCGTTAGTAGTTAAAGAAGAGCTTTTTTTTTAATTTGTGAGATTCTAATTATTCTTTTACTTATCTAATTTAAATAACGTAACTTCACAGATTAAGTAAATATTCCATTTATCTCTGAAAATCAATTTTGATTACGTAAGCATATCGTTATAATTCATTATAAATTATTTAATGAGACGATTCACATGCAATGTAGTTTTTCAAGTGGTTCTTCATTAAAAACAATTTTTTTTTTGTGAAATACTTTTTATATATATATAAATGAAATTATTTTCATTTGCACAATATTAAAATAAATTGAAATTTTAATAAATATTTCGTGTATATTAAATTGTCATATTCATCATTTTTCAACGGGTGCCTTCGGCACTTACAACAACTAACTAGTTTTATGTTTTATATATTTTATTAAGTTACAGCAACATCTGTAAGAAAAAAAAAGCGACCATATTGAATCAATTAAAGTTTCCATTGATTTGTTTAGAATTGGTCAGTGTTGGTTTTTCCCCTTTCTACGGTCCAGGGCGTTTTTAATAAACCGAAATTCCATCTGACAGCGACGGTTGTTGCAGCTGGTGTGTACACTGTCACGAAGACGGATCGATGTTAGGATTTTCCCGTTGTCATGGGGACGCGCGATGAATCATGCTTGTTGAGTCTACGTCTTCCTCTCACGTGATCAGGACCGCATGGAAGGTTGTGTGTATGTGTATGGGAAGCCTTCATTTCACAGACGAGAGAGCCACACCCGAAGTTCATGCTCGCTTTTTTTTTTCGTTCTACCTCATTGTATAAACCGGTCGATTAGGATAGGTTAGCTACATTATAAATACTTTAAAACATTGTGGATGGTTGGTTATATTAGGTAAGTTAAAAATACTGTAAAATCATTTTATGGTTGCTTAGGACACAATCTTACCTCCTAAAAAATACATTAAATAAAAACTCATAAAATGAAGGGGGGGGGGGGGGGGCGAAAAAAACTAAATAAGTCGCTGTTGAAGCATTGCAGAGTAAGTTTAGAGTTAACGGCACGATTAAGTGGAGGGGGGAAGAAAAAAAAAGCAAAGCGAACTCTCTGCTAGCTTTTGTCACTATGGAATAATGCGTGTTTTCAAAGTTTCTGAGTTGCATAAATGTCAGATCCAATAAATAGGGGAGGGGGGAATGTTACGTATTCGAAGTTGATCAGCAATTAGTTTACAAAAAAAAAGAGCTTACAGTGACATTTGCTATTTTCATTTATTTCCTCTTCAGCACAGTATTTATGAAGGCTATCCGAATTCAATCCCCTGCGAACGCTGACCCTGTTTTTTATCTGTTTGTTTTTATATTTGTATGTGTAATGTCATGTGGGCGTTGCTCCACCATTTTATAAAAAGTATACACATTTAATACTAAATTAATTCACAGATTTGCACATGCAATACAAATCATGGACAATGAGAGAAGAGAGAGGAGTAAGAGAGGGAGAAGTTAGAAAAGAAAGGAAGAGTAAGAGAGAGAATAGCATGAATAAATGGATTAAAGCCTAGTTTATAAACTACGCAAGGCGCAATAACGCAACGCAAGTTTTGTTCAACTTCCTGCACCTTTCTTGCGTGTCCAACGGTCGTATTGGGAGAGTAGTTTTCCGAAACGCAGACCTTTTGTGTATGGAAGCCTTCGATGTTCTGTTTAATACATACATAAAGTTTTCAATTGTTAAACTTACTGACAGTGAAAGCAAATAACGCTTCTAAATAAAATTATTAAAAAAATATATTTTGTTTTCACGATTAACATGAATTATCAATTTGTTTCCTGCTATTTTACAATTTTAAGTTAAGGCTTGGCAAAGTCCGAGTCTTTTATAAATTTTCGGAACACTCCACTTCAAATACGGGAGGTGGAAACGCAAGTAGAAACGCAAGAAGTTGAAAGTCGGGCATCGCTTGCGTTGCGTTTTTGCGCATTTACATCCATCATTATTGAATTTTTTTACGATTTGCGTTTATAGCGTTAGAGCGATCAAGGCCGTGGCCAGGATTTTGTGAACGAGGGAGTCCAGTAAAACCATTACAAAAATTTTTATGACTATTTTTTTTTATTTAGATTTAGTTCTAAAAGAAAACTGTCACGCTAAAATCTCACGGAACAGTAGACAGTTCAACGTTCATTTAAGTAATGATTTTGCTGGAGAAAAAGAAAACTGAAAATTCTATATTTTGCTTTTTATTCAATTCTTTTTAATACATTTTTTTCTTAAGTCAATTGTTTGATGTTTTCGTTCAAAAAATTCATAAATACACACACATTAATGTTATTTAATACATGAGACACACATGTCAAGTTTTGTATTTAACATTATGCTTGCAACCAACACACGCGCAAAGAGGAATTAAATGAAGACTTTCGAAATAAAGCTCTATGTAACCGAATGCATCCAAGCTACTTGTAATTTCCTTATCCTGCCTTCACTAGATTTTTTTTTCATTTCATTTAAATCCTTGAAACAAAGGATGGTGTTAGTGGTGTGTGTGTGTGTGGAAGGGGATGGGCCGGGGGGGGGGGGGGGGTTGTCTACGTCCCTGAGAGTTTGTTGCGTCTCGTGTTGGGAGGGCATGGGTGTTCTCCAGGTGCTCCTAGCGGCGTTGGACAGCCCTGGCGCCGTCGCCGGGTTATCGCTTATCAGCGTTGTCGGGCGACTTTCGTGGTCTGCGCGGGGGGTGAAGGGGAAATCACGCCTTCCACGGCACACCTCCCCCCTCCCCGCTGAGCTCATGTCACTCGCTCGGCCGACCAGCACGTGAGCGCCGACTGACTGAACATTCAGTCGTTAACATTCAGGTCAAATTGCTCTCTATATTTAGTAAACAAAAATTATATCTAACCGACATTACATATTGTTACGAACGTGAGCAAGGCCGCGACACGAGCAGGTTCAGAGCTGGCTGGCGGCCCCACGCGGCCACTGACATCACGTGGCCGCCGTAACATGAGACGTGCCGCGCACATTACAAGGGTCGCCGCTTTCCCCCCCTCCTTCCCACCGCTCCCCGCGCGGCGCTGATAGCCAGACACCTGACAGCTGACAGCTGGGGGAGTTACGCGCGCCACCTGGCAGCTGCCGAAGCGTGTCTAGAGATTTCTCGCGTCGGGTCGGCGCGGAATGACGCGACTGGCCCCAGCCGCGCTCGTGAATTCTAGAAGTGGCGCCTGTGATATATAAGCCGAGGACGCCGGCCTCAGAGTTCAGTTCAGCTGGGAGCTGGTAGTTTTCCCGCGGGGGAGTTTCCGGGGCGATAGTGCCGCGCATGCGGCAGAGCGGCGAAGTCCTTGGACGAAGGTTCCAGGGCGGAGAGTTCAGTTCCAGGCGATAGTGTCGCGGGCGCGGCGGAGTTCCGAGCGAAGCGTCGAGTGGAACCTCGGCGAAGGGTAGTGCGACGTAGGTACACGAGGGGTGCTGCGGCGAGAGTTGCGCCAGAGGTGCGGCCCAGCGGGGTGTGCAGTGTGTAAGAACCGAGTGACTGGGGAAGCAACATTTGTAAGTGTAATTAATTATTAGGCATTTTTAGAAGATTATTTGTAGTAATGTTAATATTGGCAATCAATAAAACTGTTTAGTAAAATATTAAAACTATTTAATTGGGCTATCCTTTACGAACCAAGCAGTTTCCCACTACAATTTATCATTTCATTCGTTTTAATAAATCGTAACAATATTAACGTGCCTTACCCTCTACCACAATACCGATCATTCCGTGTTCAACTTTTTGACCAATTGTTTTACCTAACACCGTTCATATGTGCCACAAGAACAAATACACTTTGTGTTCGATCACGAACACAGAAATTTCGCTTACTTGGGCACAAGTAGATGTCGTTAGGTGTATAATATATAAAAAAAATTTACTGAAACAAGTTATTTTCTAAAATTCTATGCAGTTTTTTTTCTATATTTCAAATTAAATAAAACTAAAACTATATATTTTTTTTTACAACTTTCATCCTTAAATGTGTTTTCGAGATTACACCAGCTTCAACAACAACCAGTCCTGAGTGTTTGGTAGGCGAGTAAAACGAGAGAAGTAGTCTCAAGGTCAAATCCTGTTGATATTTCACTTGAAAAGAGACAGGAACGTCAAACAACTTAACTGGTAAATACACACACATGTTTATCGCTACAGCTGTTGCCGTTTAACAATGAGATGCGCACTGGATCCCTGTTATGTGGCACACCACATCACAGTACGCTGCACGCATGTACGCACTAGGACATGTGAGCGCTGACGGAGCTCGGGATGTGTTGTGTACTGAGGTAGGCTGAGACGTAGTTTTCGAAGTAGTTTTGGGCCCACCCGCTAGATAGTAGTTTTCATTATATTTTACTATCATAGCTATATTGATTGTGAAAAGTAATGTATAAGTTATTTTCAGGCATACAAACCAGTCAACCTTAATTCATTTTATGTTGGTAGCCACATATTTTGTGGTGTGGCATACCAGAAATTTTGCATCTTCTACTAATTTATATTGAACCTGATTTTTTTTATATTACAAAACAGCATTTTGGGTTTCTCGCAAAGTATAATTTATGTTACTAATTAATCATCAAATAGTTAAATAAATACTATGAAACTAACACGATGGATTTGAACCCCTTGTCAATAGTTTTTTATTAGTGGTTACGGGCTCATCCAACAGATAGCGCCACATGTCGCGCAAAACATGGTCTCAGTTTCCACTGTGAGAGTCGCGCTTCTACGCCTCCCTCCTTGTTCTATGGTACACACAGTTCACTAGCGCATGCGGCATGTACCAGTTTGTTCCAGACTGTACACATCACTGTGCAGGACACAAAGCCGCTCCTTTTATTCGGGAAGCCTTCATTTCACAGACGAGAGAGCCACACCCGAAGTTCCCCAAAGTTCATTCTCGCTTTTTTTTCCGTACCACAAGGTGTATTTATTTGGGATGTAGCTTACTGATAACGTCATACGCCGTTCTATCTCATTGTGTAAACCGGTGTGGCATTAAATTTTGCGGTCGATTAGGATAGGTTAGCTACATTATAAATACTTAAAAACATTGTGGATGGTTGGTTATATTATATTAGCTACATTAAAAATACTGTAAAATAATTTTATGGTTGCTTAGCAAATAATTTTTAAATATGTAGCTATCCAGGGCTATGAAACAGTTTACATGATCACAGTATCTTTAATGTAGCTATCCTAACCAAATCAACCGTCCACAATGTTTTAAAGTATTTAAAATGTAGCTAACCTAACCTAATTGACCATTAGTTATCATGAGTTGTCCAAAATAAACCTCCACGGACACACGGCAAACGAAAAATATAGCGGTGTACAAATAAATACCGTTGCCTTGTTTATGGTCTTTCGTTTTATCAACACCGCCATATTTATTTACAATGAACCAAAAAAAAAACGAAGATGCACGATCGGGCGTTTGGCTCTCTCGTCTGTGAAATGAAGGCTGTCCCTTGAATTCGATCGTTGTACACGCGAACGCTATTGGCAGCTGCGGTGATAAGGCGGGGATACGACTGAAAAACTCAAGAATCATGAACTTAACCCGTACGTCGACGGTTAAATAATACTGCAAAAATTTTCAGCAGACGAGCTGACTTTTTGAATTTTTAGATATCGTCTGAATTTTGAGTGCATTTTGGTTAGGGATCTTGTCGATTGATAATTTTTTCAGTGTATCATATTTATTCATGGAAAAATAAATTACGCACCTACTTCAAAAATCAGACATATAGCAACAATTGTTGAATCTAAAACTCTCATTTCATCTTTTCGCCTAGAATTCGTACACCAATTAAATCACACATATTTAACTTTAATATAAATACTATTTTATGTAATGGTATCATCTATTCCAAGCCAACATTAAATGGTTGTACAATTTAAAAAGAATTCTATAATTGTGAATACATTGTTATACACATGTACAATAACAACAAAAAAAGTCGAAAAAAAAACAGAATAGTAATTTTCGAAATAATAAAATTAATATTCCGAACCAAAACTTTTTTTAAACATTATGTCCAATTTTCTTATAATAATCTTTTCATTTATTGAAATGATAGTTCGTAATTCCCCAACTTCTTTCGTACTGTATCATAACCTGCTTTCCCTGAGGAAACATTATTTCGCGCCAATAAATTATACCGTGCTTTTGAGTGGTTGGTGCTCCTGATTATTCTTAAAGAAAAATATAAAATATAACCACGTCTGTTAAATCTTAAGTCAACATATGATTCGAACACGAAACGTTAAAGCTACTACACGCCAATCATAAACCATCTCATAGTACACAAAAAAATCTTAATTCTTAGTTTTCAAACGTAAACCCAGACCTTTATTATTTCCATGCAGTCATACCAATCACTGCTGCTTCTTAAAAGCACTGTGTTTATTGTTTTCAGATGCGGTGTTCCAAACACACGGCCTCAATTTTACTTCGTAAACTAAACATTCAACAGCAATGTCACTCATTTGCAGAGATTAATTCTCTGTGCGAGCAAGTGAAACCTTTGAATATATATATTCAAAGGTGAAACTGTCAGCGGCCTCGGAGGAAGAAACAGTGTTGGCAAGCCTGCGTGCGCACGGCGGATCGCAGCGCTATGAATAATAGGGGTCTCTGGTGTAACGGTTTGTGTTGATCACGCACGAGATAACATGGCAGTGGTTGGTTGTGTACATTGCCGATAAGGCATTCCACGTAACCGGAATTCAGCGGAACTCACTGCCAAAGGCGCGATAAACAGAATCATTTCCGGACCTGTGTTCATCGGCATTCACGTCTTCTTCACATGCCCAGCATATTCTACCCCGAGTCTTGTTGCAAATTTTGTCAACAGACAGGTGCGTGATCCACTTTGCCTGCTGTTTGCTTTCATATTATTTCGTTTCTTTGGTGGGAATGGAATATAAACATAAACACCCTCCCCCCCCCCCCCCCCCATCCCTGAGAGCGTCTCTGTCGACAAATATACGCTGCATGTTCGCAACAATGCAAACAAAGATTCAAATTTCATGTTCCACTAGTTTCATCATTGCCACGCACGAGTAGGTAATTCAGCCGAAGCTAAGTTGGTTGGAACGCCATCTTCAGTCATTGCGAGGTGTTCTGGGTACTGATCCTCGGTGAAGCAAGGCTGTGTGTACTGTTTCTAAATGCAATTTTGGTTGCTGTTTATGTTTCAAACTTTACCTCCAACCCCCAATATCCTATTAGCATAATTATTGTGGAGGCAATAAAAATGACTCCCTCCCCCAAAAAATATAAGTTTACATTACGTTTTTTTCAGAGCCGGGTAATGCAAACTTCTTGTAAAGGCTAGTCTTCGTTTAAATTATATATATACATATATATGTATATTTAATGTATAGAGAGAGTTAAAAAAACAAACCGGAAATCAAACTCGGAGGGATTTAAAAAATAAGTATATAATATTGGTTCAGGATATTCATGATATCAGTTTACAAGTCACATAATAATGACACAATTAAGCGGCAATTAGCAATAGCCATGTGTGCTACACAAATACTGAGATTAAATCTTCCATACGTCGGGCATAATAACTCTCGCCTGAGAGTGCAGTGCTTCTTGATTGGCTGCAGCTGTGGGCTGATCAAAGCCTTCCTTTCTTCGGTCGGTTTGGCCAATCGGAGCCGGGCCTCTGGTGATTGGTTGTACAGTTCCGAAGTTCGCCGAAGTCCAGCCGCTTGCTCGTGAAACTTCGGTAGCTCATAAGATAAAAACGCGCAGAAAAGACATCGAGATCGTCTTTCATAGACTTTTGTGATGGAGAAATTAGAGAATTTTCAAGCTACATTAAAAATATTTTAAAATAGTGTGGACGGTTGATTGGGTTAGGTTAGCTACATGACAAATACTATAAAATAATAAGAGCAATTGGTTACATTAAGTTATCTACATCTGAAATTTAGTAATTCCTAACAAATTATTAATATTATTTTACAGTATTTTTAATGTAGTTAACCAACCATTCTCACAGTATCACAAATTTGTAATGTTTTCACCAAAGTTTAAATTGAAAAATACTATAATTTTTGGAATTTAATCTTTTACTTTTTAGAAACGTGACCTTCCTTCAGAATGACCAACGTTTTAATCACTCAGCATGTAACTTCTAACCAATTACCCTGTAAATAGAATTTAAAATTAAAATCTTCGACGTGTTGGTCGCACGCACACACACACACAGGAGAGAGGGGGAGAAACAGAGAGAGACAGGGAGAGACATAGACGGAGAGAGACAATGAGAGAGATAGGGAGAGAGACAGACAGAGAGACAATGAGAGAGATAGGGAGAGAGACAGACAGAGAGGACAGACAGAGAGACAGACAGAGAGACAGACAGAGAGACAGACAGAGAGACAGACAGAGAGACAGACAGAGAAGGAGACAGAGAAGGAGACAGAGAGAGACAGAGGAAGAGACAGATACAGAGGGAGATGGAGATGCACAGAGAGAGAGTCAGAGGGAGAGAGACAGACACAGACAGACACAGAGAGACAGAGAGATGGCCGAACACGCAGGCACAGACCGGCGCACAGCTGGCGCGGCGACGCGTCCAAGCACGTCACACCGGAAGTGCGGTCCCCGGGGGGCTAGGACCGACAGGCGTCACGCGGCCCGCTGCCATTCAGGACGTCTCCATGCTTCTGAAACCAACCGCTGGTATGCGTCCGCACACGCTGTGGCATATCAGAAACACTAGTTCCTCCACTTGAGGTGGCTGCCTGACTACCTGGACAAACACACGGTGCGCAGAGCTTCGGAAAAAACTACACGATATCCGAGTGGGGTCTGCTTACGGAAAGCATTTAAGAATTAGCTGAGGGCCGATAAGAAGTTCGGTTTCAGGATTAAGTTTTTAAACTGTGTTTTTAGAAGAGTAAAAATTTCTAAAAAGGTGCGTTTTCGGAGTAAATTTTAGGCATAAAACAAGTATAGGTACTTGAAAGCACTTAAGGGACTTGCATTGCAACTTTATCCTCATTTGTTTGCCATATAATGTCACGGTCACCGCTCAAATTTCACAGTCGACTATGCACGACGAGAAGAATGCGGCCAGTTCAGAGCCTTGCGCTTAGGGGCGACACCGCACTAGAAATGTCAGCGAGCGTCGCGCTTATCATCCCGCCTCACCGAGATAGATCCACCCCTGACTAGCGGGCTTCTTGAACAAAAAGAAGAAAAAAATCCAGAAGTTTGAAAACAGAGGACTTGAGAAAAAAATTTTTTTTTTCGTTTACGTACATCGGAATAAGAGTTGGGGCGATAAGAAGTTTTATTTTTCGTTTTTAACAACATTGCTCTGTCTCGTTCGCAGGCCGCTGCGAGCTGCACTAAGCCGACGGAGAATGAAAGAAAGTGGCCAGACCTGCCTCTATGACCGTGGTTAGTATAGAGCTGTCCGGTATTAGTCTGTAGTGTATTTGATACAACTACAACAACTGCGAAATATAGTCTGAAATGCTAGTGGCACGATTTTATCTGAACATAATTGTGTGTGTTGGAAAGCCGTTTGGTACACTACTGGAGTCGCTAGAAGAATGGATCTCGCTAGGGCGAACAGTGAAAATTATATTATGAAGTCGTTATTGTTAAACAAGTATTTAAAAAAAAAACTGCAACGAATAATCAGCTTTAAGCTTTACTATGAATGTTTTGCTATCCAGATGGGAAAGAGAGGTGGTGGGTCGTTCTCATTTCATTTTGACTTCAGTTATTAAAACATGGTGAACACTGCAAGCATCCACCACAGAAATCTTTAATCCCACCCCCCCAAAAAAAAAAATTTGAAAAGCAAACCGCAAACAAAGTGGTTTCAAACCCCCCCCCCCCCCCCCCCCGACCACACACACACACACACCAAATGAATTTATCCATTGCTTCAGCACACAACTCCGTAATTTATCATCTCCATGACTGGAGTAGTATAATTTGCGAAATCTATGATTTAATGCTTTAGATGCACAGGAAAACATATTTTCTCTTACTAATCTTACTTAAAATTTTCGCGAAACCAGACATTCAGAACTCAAAAGCCTTGAAATAAAAACAAAAACAACGATGACACTAAAGTAAGTATTTTAGTAGTCATCAATTGTTCAGTAATTACTAACCCTCATCTGCTTTTCAATATTATAGCAAATGTGTCACCATAAATTAATTAGTATTCCACGGATGTATAATAGCCAGTAAACAGACTGGTAAATAAGTTTAAAAAAAAAACTGTTCCCGAAAAAATTTGTACGTAGGTTTTTGCTCAGCGGAATAAAACCTGTAATCTATTTTTTTTGTTTTGTTTTATAAGCATGTAGTCAGCACACGCCACCTAATGAGGTAATTTTTTAAATTAACTTTTATTTTTTTCCATATAAATCATTTTACACAATGTTATGGGACACGTCAAAAATTAAGTTAAATTTTAAATATACAATAAGTTCAGACATGAAAGTAAAAAAAGTAGCA